>NW_028318157.1:13049090-13350454 GCF_062004578.1 Staurois parvus
TGAATCTCCGGAATAAAGGTGATGACAGAATGATGGCATTTAAAGTGTTACTAAACCCAGGACCCTGCATCCACTATATCTGGTCTCCCACAATACACAGAACATGGAAGTTCAATTATTTTAGTAAATATAAACTGCTAAATACCTTTTCTCATCAGCAGTTAGAGCAGTCTTGTGGCTTCTATCTGTGTCCAGCCCAGCACAAGCTTGTGGGAGGAGTTTTCTTTCTGCTCTAGGAGGATGCAAATCCCCTGATTCTGTCTGGACAGTGCTGATTGACCCTGTGCTGATCACATGCACTTCCCAAGAAAAAAACCTCTCTAACAATATATACCAAACTGAGCATGTGCATGCCTATGGTTCAGTATGAAGATAAGTGGTGGTTGCTTGAAAAAGGGGAGGAACAGAGAAGAAAGAATCAAAGAGCCTTTTACACAATACAGAATATTAACCCCTTAGTTTCCACAGTGAGTATAACAAGCATGCTTTACTGCATATATTGTACAGACTGATTTTACTGTTGTGGGTTTAGTAACACTTTCCAAGGAGCATGCGCCTCTTTTCAGGAACATTAAGCACCTTAGCATTAATAGAAGTAAGAAGAGAAAAAAAAGGGGGGGGGGGGCAAAAAAGGATGGAGAAGGGAGGGAAGGGGGGAGATGGGTGAGGGGTGGGAACAGAGAAGATGGGAAAAAAAGGGAGTAAGACAATTGAAAGGAGAGCAAAGAGTAGGGACAGACAGAAAAAGCAAGAGAGAGTGAGATGAGAAAGCTATTGGAAGCAGCTAGAGAATAGCAACTTCCCTTAAGTGCTAATATAGGAAATCCCAATAGCATTCACTAATGGGTCAAGTAACCGCTTGAGCGCAGGCCTACGGGCGGAAACAGTCAGATATCGCCAAGGAGCATTCTCCCAGTTCCCTACCCCCACTAGTAGAGATAAACAGATAAATGGCAACAAATGTTCAATGAGAATAAAGTTAGTAACAGGCATAAAATACATATACAGGCATTGTCTTCATCCTCCTCCAATGTATACCCTAGAGGACAGAAAAGTGCAATTGTGTCAATTCAAGTTATGAGGAGACACACAGGATGACCCACACATGCATGTCTTGAGGGGACTGTCACAGTGAACCATGTGCAAGGCAATCCTTCAAGGCATACCATTGTGTCATATTGGGTCATCCCATGCATCTGCCCACAACGTCCAACTGGACAGTCCAACCATTGGAATCACACATCAAAGGTACATTCAATTTTATAACCATCTTGTCTCACTTTTCAAATACAAAATAAGACTTTCTAGGATGGGGAGTATGCTAACATTGTCAGTCCCCATTCCAGTGTGTCATACCCAGCAGGGCCCCCCACCAGTCCCCTCCATAGAAAGTCCCAGTCAGAGGAGTCGCAATTATCATTGAGTATTAAAATATCCTGAACCTCTACTGTCAAGGGGGAATAAAGCGACAACCCAACAAACACCATCACAACCCGGTGTGGGGGTATGCACAAATGGGTCTCCCCTCCCTGGTTAATATCCAGTGGGTCATCTACTCCACCCCCGGAGGTAGATAGAGGTCATGGTGGCTAATTTCACTGAAAGGATCCTGTCAGGAATGGTCTTTTCTAGTGATGCAGGCAGATGCCAGGGCTGGAGCTATAATAGCGGTATTGGCATCCCAAGTTCTACGTAACAGCGTCTCTGACCTATGGTCCATCTGATCGTTGAAGTTACCTGAATGCTCAAAGGACAGATCAGACTTTGTAGATACTTGCAATAACACAGTGTCTAGTTTGGGAGTCTTGAAAAATGTATCCTCCTCCTCTTCCCCAAAGGGGTACTGCCTTTTCCAGGTTTTTAACTTTAAAACATTTCTCTCAGGATCCTTCCATTCTCTCTAAACAATATCCTTGAGAATCTGATGCATGGATAGCACCCTAGCCTGAGGTCTCACCAACCTCCTGTACATCTTATCTTGGGCTGAGGCATGTGTTGATGGTTATGGGATGTCCTCTGAGGCATAAATAGCCCTTAGAAGTCCTTCCATGTCCTCCACCGTGAATTGGTGTCTACCTGGTCTGGATTACTCGCTAGCCTGACTAGCACCTTCCAAATCCTCCCCCTCTTCCAGGGAGCTTTTGTCAGAGACCTCATCCTCCTCGACCCCCTCTGCTTCCCCATCCAATTCCCCTTCCTTCCCTAGAGGACCATGTATCCACCTCCCTGTATGTCAGAGCTGTATTAAAGGATTGTACTGTAGTTAACATCTCCATATAAATCGACAAAAAATCCTTCATAACCACAGAAGTCTCTTTCCCTGACAACTTGTGGATACACTTATAACAAAAGGGTCCAGCACGGTCTTATGAAACCTTCTCATTACAATATCCACACCATTTGCAGCTTGGGGGGAGAGGCTTGTGGGTGCAGTTCTACTAGATTCTAGGAAGATACAAGGGAAGAATGGGCCCTCAGTTGGCTGCATCCCCATCAATACACCTACCGGAGTATGGGTGAGGTCCCTTTCTCCGCCACCTGAGTCAGACTCACCACCTGTGTTCTTCTTATTGGCTGCAGCCACTGCTTGTTCATCCCCTTCCATGATGTCCCACTTCTCTGGAGGCTGTGGGGACTCCTCTGACCAGGCACCTTCACCTGGGTTCCCAGGTTTGTCACCACGCAGCAGCACCTGGAAGCTCCTCACCAGCCTCATGGGGGGGAGATGAGACCAGTGCTTCCATCTTTAAACTGGAAGCTCTGCCTCCAGAAGCCAGTCCGAGACTGAGGCTGGGCCCCTGCTACTTCCTGCTCTGTTCAGTAGCACCAGGCATGTGCCTCAGCGGCGGCTGCCTCTCCCCTGCTGCCCACACATGTGAGATGCACCCTGGCGCCTTGACGCCTGGTCCTTTCTCGGCCCAGCCTCCCTGCTGCTCTGGTCTGTGAAGCACCAGGCACTTTCCCTGTGCCTGAAAAACTCTGAACCTCGGGAACCCCTGGAGTGGGTTATTCACCCAGGCTAACCAGCACATCCTTCACGGCTTTTACCGATTAACCACCCTGGGGGGACTTTACAGCCCCAGGCTTTTAGGTCTCCAGAAAACAACAAACGTTTTGCTGCTGGGAAACACAATAAAAAACTGAGGCATGGAGGGAAGGGTGGGGAATTTAAACTCTGTTGTTTTGATTGTGTTTCATTTCAGGTGGAGCAAGTCATCCCTCAGGTGTGCCATCCTGGAAGCTGACTAGATAAAACACATTATAAATTTAATAGTGGTACACTATTCATCTACTTGTCAAAGAAGATATTACCTGTTTATTCAAAATTCACAAGACACAGAGATTCATAGAACCATAATCATCACTTGGAAGAAGGACTAAATCGTTGCATACATTTGAAGATATATAATATGTGGAAAAAGTAGATATAAATCCTATGAAAATAAATGAAAGTTATCATAAAAAGAAAGAAATAAGAGTAAAGAAAGAAAATAAATAAGAAGGCCCAATGTTACATAGACACTGCTGTATGGATTAGCAGAAGGGACAGAAAGACCACATTATAATGGTAAGTTTTCATCATTATTGTCCTGGTGACCCAAAGAGCTCTGATCAACTAATTTTAGTTTAGTAAACTGAAATTTTGTTGTTGGTATGGGAATGTACATCATTTTTCATCTCTATATTACTTAAATAAATAGGCTCTGTTTTGAGGATGAAGATTTAACAAAAAAAATGATAAATAGAGTATTTAGAACTGATTTAAATCAATGAAATTTACAACATTACAAGTAACAAACATTTTGAGAAAGAAAAAAGAAAGAGAAGTGCACATAATACAGGTTAACAGATGGTGATCTGAAAGACAAAAAGAGTAATCAGAGAAAGTAACATCTGAACTTAGCTGAGTGAAGTTGAGATCAAGAAAGCGACAGTGTCAATGTTTAAGAGGATGAGTCCTCTGGGAAAGACCAAATGAGAAGGTTAAATTGAGATATTTGGAAGCAACAAGCAAAAAAATGGGTCATTAATAATGATGTTAAAGTCACCCAAAAGGAGAGTGGATAGTTCACAAGACAAAAATCTGCATAGCCTATTTAAGACTACTTTTATTATGCAGATTGGAAGGAAAAGTTCAACTGATGCATACGATTAAAGTTGAAACTTATTTTTCTTGTAAATTTGTCCTTGACTGCAAATAAAAGACATGCCTGCAAGAGCGATACTATAGACTAAACAAAGACATACGGTTAACTGGAAACAATAAAGGAAATCTATGTGATGACATCTACTGACAGAAGAGACATCTGTTCAAAGGTAGACATTTCAATAATATTGTTTACAGAAAACATATTCATTTGTTTTCCTCAATTAGGAGATAATGTATCAAATGTTTCCATTTGTCTTGAAAACTAAATCTCAGCAGCGTTTGACTTTCAAAATCTTATATTGTATTCTAGAGGAACATATTTTTCATACTTCACTAATTGAATATAATGCATCTGTATTTCCCGGTGGGTCAGAACACATTGTATTCAGAATGCACTCAGTCCACTTAATTTGATAGCTCCAAAGCTGCATTAATTTGGTTTGAAAATGGGCCTCAGTAGTGATGAGTCAAACACCCCTGTGTTTGGTTTGTGGTCAAACATTCAACCCTAATGATTGTTCAACCACAAACTTTGAACTTAAAGTGTTACTAAACCTACAACAGCAAAATAAGTCTGTATATGCAGTAATGCATGCTTGGTATACTCACTGTGGTACCTAAGGGGTTAATCCTCTGCATTATGTAAAAACGCTGTTTGATCCGACTTCTTTGATCCTCCACTTCTTCCAGTGTCCCCCTATTATCTCCTGATACAACATATCTGTGGAGTCACTCTGCACATGCTCGTTTTTTTGTGTATTGATAGAGAGGTTTTTTTTTTTTCTTGGGAGAGTGCATATGATCAGCACAGAGCCAATCAGCACTATCCAGACAGAGGTCAGGGGTTCTGCATCTTCCTAGAGCAAAATTAAAACTTTTCCTACAAGCTTTAACCAGTGCTCGGCTGGACACTGATAGAAGTCACACGACTGCTCTAACTGCTGATAAAATGTATTTAGCAGTTTATATTTACTAAAATGATTGCACTTTCATGTTCTGTGTACTGCAGGAGACCAGATATAGTGAATTCATGAACATGGGTTTAGTAACACTTTAATGCAAGTCTATGAGAATCGAACTTGTAAATCCAAAAGGTCTCATTTTGATGGCTTATTTGCAAGTTATTGGCTATAACAAGGGTATGGTTACTGTTCTGAGGAATGAGTATCCCTACCCTTGTACCCCTACCAATTCATTAAAGAGTTAAATTTAGTAAAAAAAATAAAGACATCAGTCTTTTGAAAAATGTCTTTATTGAACAAAATACAATACAAACAAGTCCGTTATTAAAAAAAAGCCACAAAAAATGGTTCCATCATTGTAATCCATCGTCAGTCACGGCAACCAGCCTTGTCACAATGACGCCGACTCACCGAAATGAAAAAAAAATTGTTCGCTGACCAGTCCACATCCGCTGAGCACTTGCCGCAATCTGACATTTGCCAGTCAGATGTAAACAATTGGGCGGAGCAAGCGGTGATTTCACCTCTAGCTACGTCTAGTTGTGATGTGATTTTCCAGAGCATTGCACCTGACCTGTGTTTTTTTAAGGGGGTGGGGGGCCCTGTCAGGTTAGCTGTATGGGGCCCCATGGTTTCTAACAGCAGCCCAGGGTGCGGGTTTAAGATCTGTGGGGCTGAATAAGGCTTTGGTTGGTTTGATGATTTTTTTGACCTCTGACTTAGTTTGCGAATTATTTGATAAAAGTTAACATGAACCTTTGTATCTTACATGTATTTCTACTAGTACCCTTCACATATGTACAGAGGCGGACTGACAACTTCAGGGGCCCCCGGGCAATAGGCGATCATGGGGCCCCTGTGTCCTTAACCAAACTCAAAAAAGCCTATGAAAAAGGTACCAGGGGCATCTCATGGGGCCCCCTACTGACCCCAGGCCCTCGGGCAGTGCCTGAGTTTCCAAATGGTCAGTCCGCCCCTGCATATGTATACTTCCTGAGGAAGCCAGGATGACAAAACATGTAGGAGACTATGTGTAAAGGATTCTTTCAACACAGCAACTTTATGTACAGCGCATCTTTATCTATCATCTATATGTAATTTTTAAATGGATTTTAAATAATTTTTGTAATAAAAATTCATGATATTTTAAATGATTTCAGTTTTTGGTCACAAATTTGGCACCACAAAAGTCTAATTCCAAATGCTTGTACAAGTCTTCCTCAACCAAAAAAATTATACTGTTCCATCAATTACATACAATAAGAAAAAGAAAAAAAGAATACAATGTCTGTATAATCTAACTGGGGTACTGTTAATTATATTAAAGTGCTCAGTGACAAATAATTCAAAATCGTGTGACAATAATCTGTGGCACCACAATGGTGCTCTTCTGCTTCGCTAATTCTTCACAAGCTTCTAGTTTTGGAATGACAGTGCTGTGTAATGCAAAAAAATCTAATAGGTTCTCACCTTTGCTCTCTCCTAATCTTATTCCTAAGGATCACAAAAAGCTAAAACAAGCAAGATTTGAGTACCTGCAGTAGCTGTATTTAAATATGAAACCTTAAAGCGGAGTTCCACCCAAAAGGGGAAGTTCTGCTTTAAAGATTGGTCCCACGCTCCCCATTAAGGATTGGCACCTTTCGGGAGCGGGGAGGGAATGGATACCCAAATTTGACAGGTACCCACTCCCACTTCCGCTGCGATCACCTAGGTGATCGGAAATAGAAGTTGTCCTCCTACACTCCCACCCCGAAGTCTTGTGGGACACGTGACAGGTCCGAGAAGATGACGGGGCCATTCAGGAAGTGCAGCACTACTCGCGCATACGCAGTGTGCAACCATCTGTGAAGCCGCAAGCTGTCCCAGCCGGATGCCCACACTGAAGATGCCGGCTCCTGAAATACAGGACAGCCGGTGAAACGGGCTGCGGCGGGGGCAATGCGGGATCGTGGAACAGGTAAGTGGCTGTTTTTTAAAATTCAGCAGCTACAGTTTTTGTAGCTGCTGACTTTTATTTTTTTACAGAGTGAGTGGAACTCCGCTTTTAGGCAAGCAGCAGTTCACTAATTCTATAAACTAACAGTGAATGGACTGGTGTCTTTATTTAACCTTACCAACTATGGAACTATGTTACAGGAATTGGCTGGTACAGTGTAAAAAAAAATTCACTCTTGGCATTGCTATGATATGCAGTACTATAGTACTAATCTGCTGTGCGCAGAGAGCAGCGTTGAGAGCTTCCAACCCAATGCAGCTTTCATCTATAATCCAAGATTTAAGCAGAAGACTCCAAATTGCTGATTTTCTACAGATGACTAACTGAAGATAGCTGCTTGAATTCAAATATTAAACATGATTTTGCTTCAGTCTGGTATACAACACTCAATGCATGTAGAAGATTACGTTTAACAGCCTTGGGTGCTTACAGGATAACTTACTAAAAGGAATTTTAGAACTGTCACACTAGTCTCTGTCCATTTTAAGTGACCAGTCAGGTTCATCCTGATTTAATATTTTATTTCTCTAAAAGTGATAGTTTTTTACTATAGTATAGTATATACTGTTACTGGTTTGGTTTTAAATACACATAAAGTACTTTTTCCATAGGAAAAATATGAATATTGCTATTAATGTATTTTTCTTATAGAAAATGATAGAGTGTCACAAGTGTATCCATGCTGGGCAAGCAACAGGTTTAATTTAACCCTTTTGCTGCCAGGCCCTGTGCTCAACTTTTAAAACCAGCTGGCCAGGCCATTTTTGCAATTTTTCCATTGCTTTTTTATTTTTATATAAAAAGTATACAGGCATGCACTAGTGTAAATAATAAAGCAGCTAGCACTTAAGGTATAGGTAACAATCCAAATAAGTATAAAAGAAGTGCAGCGCTAAAAACACACAATCAATAAATTAGGTGGAACAGTCAAGTGCAGCATAAATGTGTATATACCTTGCGTAAGTATAAATACAGCAATAAAATAAAAGTCCATGACAATCCATGCAGTAAAGTGCAAAAAATCAATAGCAACGTTCATGGTTGTACATATTAAATTACAACTCCCCCATAGCAGTGTCCTCTATTGCCCTCCACATCAGCCCCCCACAGTAGTATCCCCCCTTCCCCTATAGAAGTGCCCTCTGGCCCCCTTCCCCCCCCAGTATTTTCCCCTGCCCCATTTCCCCCATAGCAGTGACCTCTAGCCCCCCACCACCACCACCACCACCACCAGCAGTGTCCTCCTCGCCCTCTCACCAGTGTACAGCTGCTGCTGCAGGAGGACAATCCAGGGGATCGGTTCTAGTAAACGCCTCTCTGCTGCCCCTTCCATTCTTGTTCCTCCTTTTTTTCTGCTGCCTGTCTCTTCCCCCAAGTGCTCCTCTTTCAACAGGGCTCCTAAAGAAATTGTGAAAAATATTAAAGAATAAAAATGTAATAATAAACACTTCTTACACCATCCACTGCCCTACTGACTCCAACCTCTGCCCTACTGACACTGTCCACTGCTCTACTGACACCAACCTCTGCCCTACTGACACCATCCACTGCCCTACTGACTGACACTGTCCATTTTAAAGTAGGCTAAATTTGTATTTTTATAGTGACATTTGTTTTATTATATTTTCTACATTTTTCTTGCTATTTAGTTAGGCCTTTCTACTTATTTTGTTTTCAAATGGTGCTGAACCCCAGTGATATTTGATCTCTTTCATGTTGTTCAGGTAGATTTCCACCTCTCAAAGGTTGCCTACCCCTGCTATAGACACACTCCTAAACCTTTTGGACAGCCTTTCCAGAAGAGTTGAAGTTGTTAAAGCTGCAAAGGGAGGGCCAACTCATTATTGAACCCTATGGACTAAGACTGGGATGCCAATAAAGGTTCCTGTGCGTGTAAAGGCAGGTGTCCCAATACTTTTTGCAATATACATAGTGTATTTTTTTTATATATTACAATTTTTTTTTATATTTATAATATTTTTTTGTATTTTGTTGGCTGGTGGGGGGGCTTTGGAGAGACATCAGCGACCTCTAATGTCTCTTTTGAGACAGAGAAAGGGACTGAAGACAGTCCCTTTCTCTGCAACCTGAGCTGCACTGAAGATGAATGAGATAGGAAGTCTGTATAGACGCCTTTCATTCATAGCACAAGCTAGCAGATATTAAAAACAATTTACTATCTGTCAGTGATTAATAAACACAAAAACAATCTGTACTGAATGCTGTCTATATTCATTAAGGAAAGGAAGGGGGCTGGTGAACATGTTTACCAGCCCCCGCTCTCAGGAAAGGAAGGGGGGCCCCCTCTCTAAGCTGACAGCGATATGTCAGGGGCTGCAGAAAATGGGGGGAAGGAGGGAGAGCTGGCTAGCAGATTCAGGGAGGGGTGCCTGGCCATCAGAGAGATGGGGGACACTGTAGGGGGGGGTTGGAGCAGCACAGGGGGTATCTACTTTGACTGACCAATCCCTCTGTGGCTGTCCAGCAGCACTGAAAGTTGGCAGAAGAGGCAGAGGAGGGAAGCCTGCAGCTACAGAAAGATTGTGGTTTGATGTTTTCCTGGACTAATGGAGGGAGGAGCCTGGACATGGCGGTGAGGGAGAGCGCGATGTGAGCGCTCTCCGCAAGTCAGCCACCTTCCCCTCATGGTGTCCTGTAGCAGCCAGAGAAGCCTGAAAAACTGTAAAATCCTACCTGTGTGAGGGGGAAGCCTGTCGGAGAGTTGAGAGTGCAAGGAGACCGGAGGAGGACAGAGCGTCTAGGGTCCGCTGCAGTGGGACGGCTGAGGTTATCCGTCCGGGGAAGTGGGTGGATCGGAGCCCGGGGGACACAAAGCGGTCACGTGATCTCTTGCAAGGGAGCACTGGGAGGAGGAGAAGCCGGCCGGCGTTCCCAGGCAGAGAGAGATGCCAGCTCTCCCAGGGACAACCTTGAGTGTAAACATCATGAAACGGGACCCAGCAGGGGAATCTCCCCCTAAAATATAAAGTAAAAAGCACAATACAAACGGAGGGGCTGGTGAGAAGCACAGCTCACAGCCCATAGAAGGAAGAACTTGAAGTCACCTCAGATAATAGAGAAGACGGCAGGAGGGTGAGTGTGAGAGCTGAGGTGTAATGTAATGTACTGTATTGTGTGAAATGAACTATACCTGAAGTGAAAGTAAAGGGGGAGATCACCCAGGGGGAGTAGAAGAAAGGAAGATAAAGTAAATCCACAGGTCCCCAGAAGATATAGAGTCTGGTGAAGGAGAATTTAAAGGGATAAATGGGATTGTAAAACAACTAACCCACCCCACAGAGTTTGGATAAGGAATCAAATCTTTGACGGCATGAAAAATAAAATAGCCAAAGGAGGTGGGCCCAAGAGTTACCAAACAGGTACAATTAAAAAATATATACCCTCATAGGGGAATCTGACCCCAGAGAGACAACAAGGACTAAGTGAAAGGAGTGTGCTGGAGATTACTATGGAAGACAGTCCAAGACTATCCCTGGAAATGGCTAATAGTAGTCAAAAAAGGAGAGAAAGAGTGGAGGCGGCACAACAAGAAAAGGAACTACAAATGCCAAACAAAAGAGAAATAGCAGAAATGTTTCAAAGGCTTGAAAAATCAATAAAACAAGAGATGGCGATAATACAGAAAGATCTGGGGCAAATGATAGCAAGAGTGGAAGAAACAGAGGGAAAAGTGGAAGAACAGGCCCAAACTATTTTGAAATTAGAAAAGCGGACAATAGAAATGAGAAAAGAACAAATAAAGCTGCTATATAGGATAGAAGATCAAGAAAATAGGGATAGGAGTTGTAATCTAAGGATAAGAGGAGTACCAGAGATGTCACATGGTGAAGACCTAATGGGAATGATATGTAAAATCTTGAATACTATAATGGACAGACCAATATCAGAGCTTAAATTGGACAGTGTGTATAGAATAGGAAAGCTCCAACAAGAAAGGGGTAAAGAAAAATCAAGAGATATAATTGTACAATTCCATAATTTTGGAGATAAAGAAGAGATATGGAAGAAAATAAAAGGAAGAACATTGATTAAATATGGAGAAATAAATATTCAGATCTAGCTGTAGAGACACTGACAAGAAAGAGACCTCTGAAACCAATATTAGAGCAGATGAAGAAGCAAGGTGTGCAATATAGATGGGACTTCTCGGCATGTTTGATGGAAAAATGGACGTACAGCAAGACTAAGATTTCCTGAAGATTTGAGAGACTTTTGTGAGAGACTTGAATTAGAGAAAATGGTGATGCCTGGGTGGGAAGAGGAGGAAGGAGAGATAGGGGCCAAGGGAAAAGAAAATTGGCAGGTAGTTGGAAGGAGGAATAGAGAATAGAGAGGAGGGGAGAGGGGAGGGTTTTTTTTTTGTTTTGTTTTTTTTCTTCCCCCCTAAGCCTCTTTCTTTTGCTTCAGTTCTTCCATATAGATGGATCATTGAGGACGCAGTAGATATAGTGACATGGAGGAGGATAGGTGGCTGGCGAACCATTCGTGGTCAGAGCACCACCTTAAACTTGAATCAAGGGTGGTATAGGGACCACGAATGATTTGTAGGCAAAAAGGTAGCCTAAGGGATGGGGAGGGTGGTGGGAGGATAGGGAAGGGGAAATTGAGGGCGGGGAGGGAGGGTAAAGGGATAAGTGTGATACTCAGCAAAAAGAAAGGAGATAAAAGAATTAAAGAGAATCCTGGGGAAAGAAAGAAGGGAAAACATATATAGTAATGGAGGAGGTTAACTTTATGACTTACAATGTTGAAGGGCTAAATAGTTGGGAGAAAAAAATTTAAAATACTTAGAGAAATACAAACAAGATTTATTGAGGTAGTGTTTATACAGGAAACTCATCTAATACAAGAAACAAATGTGAAATTACATTCTAAGCACTACCCGTTATGGTACTATGCAGACTCCCCAATTAAATGTGCCAAAGGGGTGGCAATTGAGTTTGCAAAAAATGTAAGGTTTTGTTTGGAAGATAAAATGAAGGATTCGGAGGGGAGATTTTTACTCTTAAAGAGGAGATTGCAAGAGGTAGAATGTACACTGGCAAATATATATTGCCCCAATAAAAAATCAGAGGCCTACCTAAAGAACATAATGAAGAAGAAATTATAACGCTCTCCGATCATGCACCTGTCACAATAAGGTTAAAATGGGGAAGAGAAAAAAAAAAAGGTAAATACGTGGAGACTAAATGAGACACTTCTTCAGGATCAGGAAACGGAACAGATAAAAGAGAAATAGAACTATATTTTGAAAGACATGAGACTGAGGAGGTGTTGGTGGTGACTGTATGAGAAGCGATTGGGGGAAAAAAGAAAGGAAAGAGAGAATAAACACACTTCATAGAGAATTAGAACAGGTGCATAAAAAGAATATAATGTAACAGAATAAGCAGAAGGTATGGGAAAAACGAGAACTAAATAAATTAATGGAGGAAGAAAAAAGGAGTGTTTATTAAGATGAGTAGTGAAAGATATCGGTGGGGAGATAGACCAGGAAAATTCTTAATGAGAGCTCAAAGAAAAAAGAAAAGTAGGAACTATATAGAGAAAATAAGAGATAACAAAGGAGAACTAATATATTCTACCATAAATATTTCAAAAGTGTTTAAAGATTATTATAGTAAATTATATAATATCAATCCCCAACAGTCCATAAGAGATGAGGAAGAAAGAAAAAAAAAAGACAGACATACCTAAAAGAGGTGGGGTTACCAAAATTGAGAGAAGAGCAGTTAATATCCCTAGAGAGACCAATAATAGAAGAAGAAATCGATAGTGCATTGAAAAGTACTATGGCAGGGAAAAGTCCAGGACCAGATGGGTATACTGTGAGATACTGTAAGAAATGTAAAGATTAATTGATACCTAAATTAACTACATATATGAACGCATTGGGAGGGGAGATGGAAATGAGGGAGGAATCCCTCCAGGCTCATATCACAATAATACCAAAAGAAGGGAAAGATAGTACACAGTGTTCTAGTTATAGGCCGATAGCCTTACTAAACATAGATACCAAACTGTATGCAAAAGTACTGGCAAGTAGGCTGAAGGAGTTAATGCCAGAGTGGATCCATATGGATCAAGTGGGGTTTGTCCCCGGGAGAGGGGGTAGGGATAATGGATTAAGATCAATAATGCTTATACAAAAAAGTAAAAGAGAAAAATTCCCTGTATTGTTATTGTCGGTAGACTCTGAGAAAGTGTTTGACAGAGTAGACTAGGGGTATATGTTGGATACACTGAAAGTCCTGGGGATGGGTCCTAGGATGAGAATATGGATAGGGAAATTGTACAGTAATCCCTCAGCTGCAATAAAGGTTAAAGGAGAAATATCAAAGAGCTTTAAGATGTATAATGGGACACGTCAGGGATCCCTTTGTCACTGCTGCTGTTTGTCCTGTCCTTAGAATTCATTTTAGAGAAAATATGGAAAAATACAGATATCAAGGGAATCAGGATAGGAGAGACAGAGCATAAAGTTGTGGGGTATGCTGACGACATGCTCTTCTATGTAGGTAACCCAAGGATAACATTACCCAATTTAATGAAAACACTGAAGAAATATGGGGAGTTGTCTAACATAAAAATTAACCCAACTAAAACAGAAATCTTGAACATAAATCTTCCAAGAGGAGAGAGAAAGGATTTGCAAAGGAAATTCTCTTTCTCTTGGAAGGGAAAAGAACTAAAATACTTTGGAATAAATTTAGCTGTCTCTTTGAAGAATCTACACAAAGCAAATTATATTCCATTATTAAACGAAATTAAAGATGAAATGAGAAAATTTGGGATAGGTGGTATATCATGGATAGGTCGAACAAATTTAATTAAAATGGTAATCGTTCCAAAAATTCTATATAAATTACAGATGATCCCAATAAAGCTGCCTGGATTGTATTTTAGGATAATGAAAAAAATTATGTTAAAGCTTATATGGAGAAATAAAAAACCTAGAATAAGTTATGAAGTTCTAACTAGAGAAAAGGAAAACGGGGGTTTAGGTGTACCTGATTTCAGAAGATATTATAATGCAGTTTTGATAGCACAAATTTTTGATTGGACACATAACTCACAGGGAAAAAGTTGGATATAGAAAACACTTTAAGTAAAACACATTTGGATAGGATAATATGGTTGCCACCTGGATAAGGAAGGGAGATGCTCAGTTAAGAGATTTATTGAAAGGTGAGGAAATTTGCCCCTTAGTAGAATTGAAGAAGAAGAAGAGAGAGTTGTTCAGTAAAATAGATGGGTGGCGGTATCTACAAATAAAACATTTCATAGAAAAACTTCCTAGGCCCCTAAGGAAGAAAGATCAATGGAACCCATTTGAAAATTTGTTTAGTACACGGGGAGATGGGAAACATGGAACTTCAAAAATATATCAAATTCTCTAAGTTAACAACAAACACGGCACCAGTATATATGGAGAGATGGGAGAGGGAATTAGGAATAAAAATAGAGGAGGATAAACAAAAAAAGATTTACAAGTTAATACACGGTAATGTGAGCATGAAAGAGGTAGAGATGAACTATAAATGTTTGGCGAGATGGTATTATGGCACCAAATATAGTACACAAACAAAATAGGGATAAATCACCTTTATGTTGGAGGAGTTGTGGGGAACAGGCACAGTAGGTCACATTTGGTTGGAGTGTCACAAAAATCAAAAATATTGGGAAGAAGTACTTCACTTGACACAAGAAATAACTGGGATAAAAATATTAAAGGAGCCAGGAGTATATCTTTTTCACAGAGTTAACGGTTGAAAGGTATAAACATTCTGGGTTATTGCACTATATTAATGCAGCAAAGGGTTTGATTACTAAATTCTGGATGGAACAGGAAGCACCAAGAATATCGGACAGGATTAAAAAGGTAGACCAGATATATAGGATGGAAGAACTATACGACATAGATGAGGATAAAATGGAGTGTTTTCATGAGAAATGGAAATAGTGGGAGGAATTCAAGAAGGTTAAATTAACTGAAATTGTATAAGATAGAAAAATATATGAATACACTAGGACTCCAAAAGAGAGAAAAATGGTGCTGAGAAGTGGGGGTGGGGGGAGGGAGGGGAAGGCAAGGTGTGGGATAGGGAGGGGCGAAGGGGGAGTTTGTATTTTTTTTGTATGTTGGGTGAAAATAATGGAATAAGATATGTTGAAATTTTAATTGATGGAAGAGATAAAATGTAAAACTTAATTAAATATTAATAAAAAAAAAAGAAAGATTGTGGTTTGCGCGGGGGGAAATCGATGCTGGGGGGAATTAAGCAGGCAGGGTAAGGCAGTGTTATGGACAGTTGGGGGGGTGGGGGGCATTTTAGAAGTCAGCATAGGTGGGTGGAGGGATGGGAGACACAGGGCAGAGAAGCAAAGGCGGAGGGTGTCACATTATGAGTGCTGATATACATCTATACTCCAACCAGAGCTGGATTTAATTGTTGTCAATTTCCTAATATGTGAAGTGGTGATAATTTCTTAAGAATCTGTCACTATCACAATGGTAGTACTGGTGGTACTAATAACAATCTGAATTTATCACCTGTGTTGGCAATGTTACAAATGCTGGCACAAATGCTTGCCTGAATAAGGTGGAGGTAGTCCTTAGGGAAACCTCTGCCAAAACACTATGATAATAGCTTTACTGAATTCCCCCGGAATATACAAGTGGTGCATTTCAGTATAGTTGGAAGGGGGGTCTAGTACATGGCTGTGAATGTCTAGCAGGGGGCACATGTATCATAGGACAGGCAAAACAGAATTGCAATCTATTGGCAGATTAAATTCTTTATATAGTTGTGCCTAGCCATGTTGTCAGGCAGGGTAAAGGTCACACAGGGTTCTCACTGTTGCAAGTTGAGGGGTTCCAGGATGTCTGTTCTGAATGGAGAAAACTGGTTTTGCAGTTTTCTCCAGGACTGGTAATTTCTGCACTGAGTTCTGAAGTCCAGATGCTTTGAAGAGTCTTGGGAGAGATGAAGCCTTTAACCCTGTATCCACAGCATACTAGCCATTTTAATTAAGGGTCTGGCTGTGATTTGGGTCTGAAATCAGGAGACACAAGGACCTCTGTATGACCAGATTGAAACCAAAAGTGTGAGCCCAGAACAGCAGCATTGCAAGAGTAAAACAAGGGGCCGAATGAAGCATTTGTACTGTTGTGTAGCATTGTAAGAGGAATGCTGAGCACTTAAATACTCCTGTAAGGGCAACTGTTTTTGTGTTATAACTGAACTTTACTTTTAAATAAAAGTGGTCCAAAAGCCCTGAAACATATTTCCCAGCTGGACTGGACGTAATGACAAGCACTACACTTACGTGACCCCTCACACACACACACACTTCCCCTACACACAAACATACACACACTAACACAATAGCTATGTTTCAACTTTTTAATTCAACTGCTTTCCTAGAATTCAGCAAAGTGATCCAATGATGATGAAAACATTTGTGTGTGAACTTGCACAAAAAAAGTTACTCTGAAATAAATATATCTAGGTTTTTTTCATAAAATACTATAAAAAAAAGAAGGGGGAAAGCCAAAATAATTAATTGTTCAGCACAAAAAGTTATTGAATCCCCAGCAAGTGTTACTTTTGCAGGAAAAAAAAAAAACTGTGATGCCAGTCATGTAACTAGTGCCTATATTGGCTACAGAGAAGTTCATAAAAATGTTGAATCTATTTTCAGAGATGATATCAATGTATAGATAGGAAAACCTTGCCACTCTCCATGTCAGATAATGCTGTAGAGCAGAGATAAGGGGATACATCACTTTCCATGATGGTATTGAGAAGTCTTTTGAATCACTGGTGCACATTCCAGCTACATTGGTTGATTCAAAAGCACAGCATTATCTGTTCTTGTAGAGAAAATAGATTTCCTATACTGAATGGAGATGCACAGAACATTTTTAATGTACACTGTAGATGGGAGAAGCCAGAAGCATGGCAATTAAGGATAGGAAACACTATTTGCTTCAGCTGCTGAAGATATGTTCAATTATGAAAAAAAGCCTTCTGTGCAGGGATTGTGCAGACATTGTAAAGGGGATGCATAAAGGAATATCTGTAACATGTATTCACACAGTATTCTTCCTCATTCTAAAATAAGCTTTGGGGCCCACCACAAATATCAGCTATTTTATTTTACAAAATGTAAGTAAGGAGACTGGAAGATAAATCGGATCCCAGAGTATGACAATCGTTAATCCACAAGCCATTGATTGGTGGTAACAAAAAGTCAGGAAGCATCTACAGACATTTATAGGAAACCTGTACTGAAAGAATTACTAATGCTGACCTCTGCTTCTTAAAATGCTAATCTCCTGGCTGTCATGCTGATACAAATGTTTCAATACTTTCTATGTCACTGGCTCAGTCAACTATGGATCAGGTTTTCCCACTATACATGGATTTAAAGCATATTTATTTCCTAATAATTAACTTCTACTGTTTGATCCTGTTAAGTCTGATACTAATAAAAGCATTTTGTTAGGTCTGTGAGTGAGCTCTTTATTTATTGTGCACTCACCTCTGTGAGCTATAGAACACTGCTCCTTATGTTGTAGTAATAAGAAGATGAGGTGTCCTGGAGTAATAAACAAGTTCCTGTCTCAGTGCGACAACCCTACCTCTCCATACATACACTACGGTGACAGGACATGATGGGAGTGTTGTGATAAAAGGATAACGAGTATGTTTCTATCAAGTTCTACAGGTGAAAAAAGGGGAAAAAGACTAACTAAAACATCACATCTAAGAATTACTTAGCGGCAATATATTAAATATTTGTACTTGGATTTAAATGCATTTGTTGTGTGCTTGTTTCAAATCAGTGACTGAGAATGTACTGAGAACCAGGCATCCAGCATTTTTAGAAGGAAGTAGCAAATATAGCAAGTAACTGTTAAAGGTGTATATGTAAACATTTCAGTAGCTTATGAGTACTAAAACAATGAGAAGTTGAACTTTTTTCTAGTTTTGGATAGATTGGGGAAGGATTACAACCTCTGTCAAGTTTTCATTACTGTCTGTGCCCCCACTGAAGACAAAAAAATGAGGTAAAGGGAAATCCACCCAAATTGATTGTAGGGATACTCACCTTTCAGAAATATTACTGGAACAGGTGTCTTCATCAGGGTGTTTCTGTTTTACTCTTGTGCTGGTGACAACTATGGGGTAGATTCACTAAAGGCAAAGAGACTGTGCACCATGCAAAGTGCAGTTGTACTCTGCAAGCTTTGCTCATTTATTAAGTTCTGGAGCAACTGCTCTTGCAGAGTGCAAAAGCACTTTTCAAAGTGCACAGTCTATTTGCCTTTCGTAAATCAACTATGAAATGTTAAGTTTGTCTTCACTTTTTGTCTTAGTGACAGTGGTCACAAGGACAGGACGTGTGACTCAATCTCAAAATAGGACAGACAGCAATAAAAACTTGACAGAGTTTCTAACTCCCATTTACTTAAAACTAAAAAAAATAATATTTTGGGAGTAGTTCTACTTTAAGACATAGGTTCTACTCTTGAGAATAGATTTTGTGTTTATATACTAAAATTACTACTTAAAGCAGAGCTCCACCCAAAAGGGGAAGTTCCACTTGTTTGCACCCTTCACTTCCACATTTGGCACTTTTTGACGGGAGCAAGTATCTGGTTTCGACATGTACTTGCTCCATCTTCCGGCTCAGTTTGCCACGGCAAAGGTCAAACATTCCAGGGTATGTAAACTTTTCACCAGGGCCATTTGGGTGATTTTTGTTATCATTATGATTTAAAAAAGATCCAAACAACTATGTGATAATAAATGGTCTCATATAATCATTATTATTAAATTAAAGACAGTTTTTTGGTATGGTCAGTCATATTTTCAATATCAATGCCAAAATTTCACCATTTCGGACAGGGTATGCAAACTTTTGAGCACAACTGTATACAAATCTATCTATCTATCTATCTTTTATCTATCTATCTACTGTATCTTTCTACTGTAGCTATCAATTGTATGTGTAGAGATGTAACACTTTAGCTAAATTTCTTTTTTTAGTTTTTTTTTTTGCTGTAGCAAACAGTGCACATCTGTATTGCACAAAGAGTGTATTTTCACAAGTCTAGACAATCAGCACCCTTGGGGGGGGGGTGATGGGGGCTGGTGGTGCATGCTGTTAAATGTCTGGGACACTTCCTGTTTTATCTCTGCCCTCATAGGCTTGCTTCTATTCTCTCTGTCTTTCAGTCTTATTGGCTGATGGAGAAAAGAGTGGCCTAGAGGAAACAAACTGTGACTGTCCCCCAAATATTGAGATGCGGTGAGTGATTGAGTAGGAAGTATACAAAAGAACCTTTCCATGTTATCTTTCTTTAGAATATAAAAAATTAAACACCACTTGAACCCCAATTGTCAGGGAGCCAGAGTCTAGCCAGTATAGCCTATGTTAAGGGAGTACTAAGAGACTTGGTTTGAGACTTAAGAGAGATTAACCACATGCCTACTAGGACAACTTTTTCATTTTTAGCACATATATAAAAATTTTAAGTTTTTACTACAAACTATTTTAATCCCCTAAAAGTAAATCTTTTCTGAAAGCAGAGACCCTGGAGAATAACATGGTACAGTAAAATAATTTTTAGTGAAAACAAACATTATTATACCCATTGTTTGTAAAATATAAAAGATTGGGTTACATTAAATAAACATGGCAAGTCTTAAAATTGTCCATGCCCTACTAATTGCAACAATCTATAGTGCTCAACATTTTACACTTTGAAAGCATTTACAGGTCATATGTTTAGCACTAGCCATGAACTTTGGCCCCAGAATTATTGATTTCACTCTGACACTTTTGATAATAGCTCACACGTGTGGAGCAGTTGATATATCCATATACATATTTGCACTACACTGCACTTTTTATTGGGATGTGTGTAAGGGTGACAAAGGTGCTCTAAATAATAATAATTAATCGTTGAACCACAAATCATGTAATTATCATTCTGTCCTTATTGTAGCTTGGTCTTTAAATTCCTATTGCTAGCACTGCCATAATAAAATTACAAAACTCTTCATGTACTCCTAAAAATAGGTTCCATATAATGGGAGCTTTGGTACTTTGGTTTGTTAGTTTGATGATTCTCTTTCAGCCACAGTTTACTAGACATGTTCCAGACCCTTTTGAGGAATATGTTTTTTGTTAAGAGCTATACCCAAACAGATTGCTCAGACACATGCGGCGTGGCTAAATTACAAGAATGCAATGCTAAAAAGAAAAGCCAGGTCTCTCATTGTGGATTTGACTAATATTGTAACTTGTATGTGGCTTGTATGACAAACTTGTATGTGACAAAATAAGCATGGTTCAAAGGGTGTTTTGAAAAATAGGTTTGCAATTCTTTATTTTGTCAAGACTATCAGTTTGTATATGTTGTTGACACAACACACAAGTGTTTTTTGTAACTGGACCTAGATTATAGTCTTTACAAAATAGAGAGGTAGGTAGAAGTCGTGTTTTCTTTAGAATTTAAAAAAAAATAAAAAAGCAATTATTACACAACATACTTATTTAGAATCCAAAATAGAGAAAAAGCAAACACTTTTTGTGTGTTTGAAAAAATGAAACATTCATATTATAAAACGTAACACCTTCCCGTCTGGCCTATAGCAGATTGGAACTGCTCAAACGGCCATGGGGCAACGCAGCAGAGCAATCTGTCCACCGGACACAGCCGATGACATATGACTACACTGGACCATTGCCAGTGTCATGTGAACTCTGTGACCAATCGCAGCAGATCACATGTCAATTGTATACAATGGATGGCTTCCTGTTATGCCATCCATTATATACAATTGTGTTGTTAGCTGTGATTGGTCAAAGCAGTCACATGGTACAGACAGGGCCAATCACAGCCCATCTGTGTCATGTGATGAGCTTTGCCCAACCATAGCTAATCACAACAAAAGACAATGATTGTAAATATCAATCTAACACATTGGTATTAGCAATCATAATGTGTAAAAAAAAAAAACCTGATCACTTGCCCAGAGTAGTACAATGTTACTAAGCTAACATTGTATTGCTTTGGTCACAGTGTGTTAAAAAAAATAGTAAAACAAGAATAAATAATGTGATAAAAGGTAAAGAAAAAATAGAAAAATTGGAGAAAATAAAAATGTTATTATTATTATTTTTATTATTTTTACATACTGTCACCAATCAGTGTCCCTGATCACCGCTACACCAGTTATATAATAATGCTGGACTGGACTGGTGACAATATGTAAAAAAAAAGAAATGTGATTTTTTAAATTTCTACATTTTCCAAAAAATTGTAACAAAAAATTACAACCTCCAAAAACTCACCATGCCTCTTACTAAATACCTTGGACTGTCTATTTTCAAAAAAAGGGTAATTTGAGAGGTATTTGTACTATCTTGTTTCTGGGCCTCAAGAAATAAGATGGGCCCTTAGTACATCAGGAATGATCGATTGTCAGATGTATATACCATGGTTTGTGGACTCTAATATACACTAATTTGGAGTATTTTCACCAAAGGAAATGTAGCAGAATACATTTTGACCTAAATTTATGAAGAAATTTTATTTATTTGTAAAAAATTTTAACAGAAACAAAGAAAAACATGGGTTTGTTTTTCAAAATTTGTGGGTGGGTGTTTATTTAGCAAAAAATTAAAAACTGCAGTGGTTATTAAATACCACCAAAAGAAATCTCTATTTGTGTGAAAAAATTATATTTTTTTTATAGGTACAATGTTGTATGACCACACAATTGTCATTCAAAGTGCATTAAAACTGAAAGCTGAAAATTGGCATGGGCAGGAAGGGGGTAAAAGTGCCCAGTATTGAACTTGTTATTATAGAGGAAAGCTACATACCAAACATGCATTGTTTGGCAAAAATCAATTCTATATTGATTATTCAACACCCGTCATATATACAGCCCTGAGCTCATAAGATTAACAACCACAATAATACACATTGTACTATCACTAAATAAAATCTAAGTTGACTGAGAATATACTGTATACAGCCTTTCTAGTGAGAGAAGACAGATGGTCTTAATATTTTATTAGTTCTGCAAGTTCTATAAGGAATATAGCAGACAGAATGTACTAATGTCTCTTTACATGATACAAAAAGTATTGCTGCCTATACTGTATATCTTACATACAAAAACACAGCTCATATAAAAGCAATATGTATGTTGCCACAAATAAAGTGCAGTATTATAATATCCTTTACCAGTTATATATTTTTCAAATCCATCAGTAATTTATAATAACCTTCATACACATGAAAATATTTTATCACTTAGCAGCCATTTTATGTTGTCTTCAATGTTAGCATTTTGTTTCTGCAGTGCCATTATAACTTTTCAGCAGAAGGACCATTAGACTCTTCAGCATCATTTTAACCTAGTAGTGAATCTAACCCATTCACAGTTAACTGACCTGGCAAACTAAAGTGGCCATTCACCACCATAACAACCAAATATCATGATTGATGACTCTGTGACTGGCTACACTTTTAGGGCTCGCTCACATGTGAGGTTGGAGGGGCAGTAAAACTTTTCTGCTAAGCCACGGTTTAGTTCCCCCAACAGCTACCCCCTTTAGCTGCAGAAGCAAAGGCCCATAGGTGTACACATGTCACAGCTGTGATGGTTTGCTTCCCAGCTGCATCAGAGATGATACCTCCTGTCATTTAAGGATGGCATAGTGCTTGCCAATCGTGACCAATTCAAATGAATAGGGTGTTTGTGTGGAGTAGAAGGGGTTAAAGAAGGTAATGAAGAAGTGATATAATGCCTGCCAAATGGTCTCTGAGGAACAATTGGAACATGGATCACCCTCCAGAGAGCACTTCTTATGTGAGCAAGGTGTTATGATGACACTGGGACTTGTGTGTTGAAGATTGGGGACACTGTGACTCATTCACATTTTATTTTATTGCCCCTAACTGCTAACAGAGGCAGCGGTCATTACTGTGATGCTTTGCTTCTCAGCCACAAAAATAATTATACCCCTTTAGTTTCTATAGTGAACGAGGCAGTTTTGTGGGGTCCAAGGGATTAAAGCAGGTCCCCTAAGAAAGCCAGGAAAGGATGGGAACCATACTGGGTCACATGCCCTCAACAAGGTGGAGGTGTCTTGAGAAACCTCCTTGTCCTCATGTTGATGAGGACAAGAGCATCATCCTGACAATGTTTACCCGGTGATTGTGGGGATCTGTGGGTGGGGGGCTTATCAAAATCTGGAAGTCCCCTTTAATAAAAGCATCTCTCTACAAAAAATCAGTGTGGGGTACATGATACCCTTTCTCATTCACAAAAAAGTTACATAGAAATAAAGATATCCAAACATTTGATAAGTCCTTTATTAAAAAATAAAAATCCCCAAAGAGTCCCTCATTGTAAATCCATCCATCATCAAACATGATGCTTAAAAACAGCAAGCAAATGAGCGCAAGGTAAAGTCTAATGAGAGCAGCTAGCATAAAAGGTAAACCTCAAATCCTTCTCATAAATATATCAATAGATACCGGTGAATTTCAGGCAATGAGGGTTTCTATTAGGTGATTTTCGAAAATGCATAGAGAGCGAATGTTCCTTATATCCTTTTTTAATATGGTATAAGTGCTCTCTAAGCCTGTCCCTAAGCCTTCTAGTGGTCCTTCCCACATACTGCTTACCACAAGAGCATTCTAGAAGATAGACGACATGCGAGCTATTGCACGTAATGACTGACTGTATGTCATATAGTTTTCTTGTGGAGTTGGAATAATAAGTTCTTACAGGCATTTTGTAGACTCCATTGTTAACACATAACATGCATCTATTACATGGATAGAAACCTTTTTGACTAAAACCAAAAGATAGTTGTTACGGAGGGTTAACTACATTAGGAGCTAAGATATGCCGCAAAGAGGGTGCTTTCCGGTAAGTAATCTCAGGGTAATCCGGTAACACATCTCCTAAAACAGGATAATTTTTTAGAATGGTCCAGTTCTTATTGATAATTCTTGCTACCTCTTTGTATTGGACAGAGAAATTTGTTATAAATGTGCAAAGTCTGTCCGACCTAGGTCTATTTCTTGGGGCAAGGAGGTCTTCTCTTTTTAACTTGCCTACTTCTGTAATTTCTTTTTCTAAAGTGGCAACATTTTAGCCTTTCTCTACAAATCTATTTTTCAATGTATTGGATTGGGAGATATAATAATCAATTTTGTCACCATTTCTTATTATGTATGCTGTGATCCGTTTATAATAAAAATACTGCACTACTGGAAGTCTTTTCTCTGGCTTGTTTTTTATGAGCCCCCCCTCAAGGTGTATCCCTGGTATTCCACTGGTACCCTCATGAGTGATTCTCTTTGCTGGATGATATATCCCTGGAGCCTGGAGATGTATGCGGTGTGTTGCCTGTTATGCTGAGGTTTGCCAGATGACCCCCAGAGTTCTGTTTCCAAATCCAGATGACCAGGAGTTGGTATGAATTAGTCAAATGCGCAAGTTATTGCGCTTTCTGGTTAGTGCAATATATATCCAGTTATTATCACTGGAATCACAGATCTTCACCTTAAGGCTGTTATTATTGGACTTATCAATAATATTTATCACATCACTTTGAGCACTTTATATGTCATGCCTGGATGTAAATCACGCAATTGTTATTGTGGCGCTCCTTAGCGCCTTATATTGTGTATTTTTATTGTTTTAATTGTTTTATTACATGGTTTTTACTCATTTACATTTTCATATAGCACTGCATATTCTATTGATATAAACATGATGCTTGCCATTGCCAATTCACCAAAATAATAACAAAAAAAAGACTTGCGCACACAAAGCTGTCATCTGCTATAACAAGTAAGGGGCTGGAATAGTGGTGATGTCATTGCCCAAATAAGGCCATGTGGCCACATTTAGGTAGTGATTTAATGCTCCATTCCCCTCCCCCCCATTTACTTATGTGGTGGGGGATTTCCGGCAATGTAAGTTAATGAGCCAAGTGACAAATGTATGAATGTCTGAACACTAAGCTAATGCTTAGACAGGAATAGAAAAGATCAGGAAATTATAAAAGAATAGGTTTTTAGCATATGCTGGAACCTTCTGAGATCTCAAGTTTATTTTGAGTTCTGAAATGTCCACATGGGCACGGAGCGTATGTAGAAAACGCTACGCATAAAAATAAGTGGGGACAGTTGGCATACCTGCTGGGTGCCATTCTGAATTAGGAAGGTTCTGAAATAGTCTTACTCATTTTAGTCAATGGTGAGACGTCAGAATATAAAGCACTAGTCCTTTTTTAGATATTGTCTCCTGTTCCAGTGTGAGCTGGTGTGGTATGTATGAATTGCCCAGAAAATGGTGTTTTATTAATTTTTAGGGGGACCATCCACTTTTTTGCTTGAAGGGTCCCCCTAAAAAATTAATTAAATGACCCTTATCTCATCATGCCCTGGGTAGCCAGAAAAGGTGCCCCCCCCAGCCATACCAGACCACTTTTCTTCAACATTGGAAGGGTACCCTGCAAGGGGGGTGACAAAGGTACCCCATATTGAGAGGTTTGGCCTGGTATGGTTCACAAGGGAAGGATTGCATTCTTGTTTCTCTCTACAATTTCCCAGCCTGCTAGGATGCATGCATCAGATAAGGTCAGAATGTAGCTTTTTTTTTTTTTTCTGCTTTTTTTTTTTTTTCATTTTTGTGTAGGGTTCCCCCTTAAATTTATACCAGACATGAAGGCTCTGGTATAGAAGTTGGGGGAACTCACACTGTTTTTTTCTCTTTATGTGGGTCCCCTTTAAAATTAATACCAGGCCTCCACCCAAACCCCTATGCTGACTTTTATTATTCCAGCCATGTAAGTGAATGGGGCTAGTGATGTCACTGGTTGTTAAGTAGTGTCTGCACCCTCTGACACCCTTATCAACTATTGACAACAGGAAGTTCTCAAGTATAATAGGAGTAGTAATACTGCTATTATACATGCCATCTCTCACCGAATGGGCAAGGTGATGACACCTATCCAGCACTAATAACTGCAAATACCAGTATAATTTTCCAGAAACAATACCCTTATAACCCTCAAATATCAATATAACTCTCCAGCACAAACAAAACTTTACAGGACCATTACATCTGTGATGAAATTAGTCGGGTGGGGCCTATGGGTGTGACGGTACCACGCATCATGATCTTATTGCACATACGGACAATGGAACTCTGTACAGATTGTTTTTAACATGAATTGTCTGGCCGTTGCTGGCCGCAGTTTCATGTGAGTGCACACTTTTTATTTTTTCCTATTAAATCAGCTATACAATTTTGCACTGTGGAGTGGCCTTGTGTTTTTTTATTTTTGAGAGATATTTAGCGTTATTATACATCCTATATCTGGAAGGATTGATGATACCTTAGCTGAGGGTGCCTGGAACAACCCAAAAGCACTGTTAGACCATTTGACTAATAAGCGATGGTCTATGGATTTGGTAAGTTGCTGACCTCTAGAGTCTGTCTCACGGGCACTGGGTGATTTTTAGAAGAATTTCCAGCCTTGCACTTTCTCTGAATGTGATTTCTTGAGTGGGCGTATAATTTTTTTTTGTCCCTGTTACGGATCACATACTAATTACAACTGTCACTGCATAATATAATTTGATACACTTGTTTGTTTTCTAATTTATGGATATATTTTGCATGTAGTCACTGTCTTTTTGGCATATGTCACTGTAACAATTTGTCAAACAGGAGGGTGTAATGCTGCATTATTATTTGATTTTCAAATTCACTAGACACAAAACCTTCCAGATATGGTTTGAAACTCCTTATTCATGTACATGTCTATGCCATTCCCTGCCCTGAGTGAAGGTTTGTGTTCCAAGAGCTGTCTTCTCTAAAAAATAAAATCAGTAACCATGTCCTCAATTTGTACTCCACAAAAAAAGTTCATATTAACCTACTCATCCTTAACAACTGCACACACATTCCTGGCCCTTGGCCTATTAAGAGGGGATGAGGATGGAATTTCCTGACAGCAGAAACCCTCCTTTACTTGATTACTATAAAACAAATCCTCAAAGTAACATATATATATAAAGATGATAGATAGATAGATAGATAGATAGATAGATAGATAGATAGATAGATTTGTTTATCTGTTTTATATATAGACCAATGCAAAAAAGAGTAGAAAAAAATAAAAGGCAAGAAAGGTCACAGATATGAAATATTGGTGATGGGGGCAAGGGGGAGGGGGGGCTAGTGGAATTTCATGCATATAAAATGACTGTTTACTTCCACAGGTTTTGAATTACACAGAGTTTATTAAAGGTGATTGCTGTTTTGCCAACAAATTTGTCAATCTGTCACCAAACTGTAAGAGTTGTTTTTTGTTTTTTTTAAGCATATATGAGAAATCAAAGGATAACCAGGAAGTCACTTGAGAGTTACATGATAATACATTTGTGAATCTCAGCTTCAGTAACACTAACTGAGTGCAAATGTGATATTTAACAGAAGTCTCTTATTATCTGTAATTGTGTGAATGTGTAAAACTAAATAAAAAATTGTGTTGATATACTAATCATGAAAATAAGTGACTGTGGATGCTGACAGCAGCTTTGGTGTTTGTCTGTGTACTGAAAATATTCTCCTGTACTGCTGGATAAAAGGAACAGCAGTGAGTAAAAAAAGAAGAGCATCATTAATTCAGGTTTACAGGAGTGCACACAGGAATGCTTACAGTAATGATTAAAAGGCATGTATAGTGTTTTTGTTTTTATGTTTTTTATTTATGTGTTATGTTCAAGACTTAAAATAATATTATTAACTTTTGTTTTAGTGCATATGAATATTACATATTTACCACTTGCAGCCACCAGGTAGCATGATAAAGACTGCAATTGCAGAGCTGTATCAAGCCGACATTGCTATCAATAGGAATAGCCTGTGCAATTTGATATTTTGCTATTCTGGTCTATTCTCAACACATACACACACATGTGCAAGATCTCTTGGGTCCATATACATTTTCTATGAGAAGCTAGGTCATTTTAAAGAAAGAGCCTTTCAGATTCTTCAAGGAAGGTCTGGTAGATTAAAAAAAAAAAAAAAAACCTGACTGGCTGGGCAACCTCTATCTCTATCTTTCCTTGGCTGCATGTACGAGGGGTGTTCAAGTCAAACCGGGACTTTTGAGTTTATATAATAAAAGAACAAATTTCAAGAAGTGGAAACCACATTTATTTTTTACATACTCCCCTGCTACATTTAGACACGTATCCCAGTGTTCAACTAATGCCTGGAGAGCTTTGGCATAGAAAGATTTGTCAGTACGGCTGAACCATCCTAGGACAGTCTGCTTCACTTCATCATCAGTGCTGAAATGCTGACCTCCGATGAACTCTTTTAGCGGTGCAATTTCCTGACAGGTTACACGTTATTTTTCCAGGATCAGGTATTCCACACATTGATTGTTCACAGGAATGAGTGCTGTGGGCTGGGAACCACCACGGCCAGGATCATCACTGATGGACATACAGCCATCTTTATAACGTTTGCACCATTCAAATGTCTTACTACAGCTGAGCATCTCATCACCGTACTGTGCTTGAAGTCTTCTGTAGAAATCCACGGGTTTTATGCCTTTGTTCACAAGCAAATTCATCACCACACGCTGTTCTATGCATGCACTAACACTGTTATCTGTCGTTTTGATTAACGGCCTCTGGACTGTCCACTGACATGTGTGCCGCCTATCAGTAATAATAATAGGACACACTTGCCACTTACTACTACATGTAGTACCGCCATGCTAACATCCCTTTTTATACCTGTAAAACTAAAAGTCCCAGTTTGACTTGACCAACCCTTGTATCTCCGAGCAACACTAGCCTCTGGTAGTGGAAAACATTATGAGAATTGCTGTCTTTTGACAGAATTTTGGGAGTTTAAATATAGATGGGAGAGGAGCACTGTAAAAACTAAGAAGATGTCAGAATGAGAAGAATTCAAACGTTTTTTGTTAAACTAATGTGAACACAGCCAATGTGTTGCAGGAGTTTAAAGGCACTTCTCTGTTATGGGACAATAGGGTACATTTTAAAAGGCATATACTGTAACGATCAACATATTGCATTTGTATTTTGAATGAAAAATGCTAAGATATTTAAAAAGAACAGCAGTTTGATATGGAATAAACATCTTATCAGGTGGGGTAATAGGTAAATAACAAATGCATTGGGGTTGATTTACTAAAACTGGAGAAAGTGAAATCTGGTGCAGCTCTGAAAAGAAACCAATCAGCTTCCATTTTTTGTCAATTGAAAAAGCTGAAGTTAGAAGTGAATTGGCTACCATGCACAGCTGCACAAGATCTTGCACAATCCAGTTTTAGTAAATCAGCTCCACTGATTTGATTCATTACTTGTTTTTGTATCCAAAGACCTAACCCACATGTCTTTTTGATATGTATCCTAAAGAAGGGGGTGCTTATAAACCCTCAAAATGTAATGGTTGTACTCATGTTTAATTTGCATATGATGTTGGATAGATTTTTCCTTCTGACTACTCTCTTAATCACTCCTAACTCACCCACATAGAAGCTACATTTGTGAAGGGCCTGTATTTCCAATAGTCACTGTATTTCCAATGGTCATCCCAAGTGTTGAGGTGCCACATAGGAATCCTACTTCAGAAACAGTAAAAACTCAAAATAGTGCAAATTAACTTTGCACCAGTGCTACCCTATTTACCTAAACAGAAGTCATTTGTAGCAGAACACAGGCAGAAGTAATTACCTTGCAGGACAGGTGCATTCCCTTTTATTACATTTAGTCAATCAGGTGCAGCAGAGGTAAAGGTTGGAAAGGGGCATTATGCCAGGACACCATGTGAAAAGAGTAGAATCCAGATGACTCCTTTGTGTTTTACTTTGACATTACTGCTTGTGCCAATGTCCATTTAATACTCTGCTCAATCTCCATTTACATTAGAATGCATTTGGAACACCCCTCCCCCATTTGCTGCCTATGGCATTCTTTGAACCCTTAAGCTGGCCCTTAATTTGGCCAGTTCAGCAGGAATTGACTAAATTTTGATCCATGTATGGATAGGCTGGTTGTACAGATGTCGATCTACTGTTGTGTTTTTAATCAAATTTTACACTTTTTTGGTGAAGGGGTAGGGGTACTATGTACCCTATACTCATTCACAAGGAAGGATAGGATCTGGGGGCCCCTTGTTAAAGGGGGATTCCAGATGCCAATAAGTCACCCCCCACAGACCCCCACAACACAGCACAGGGTTGTGGGGAAGAAGCCCTTGTCCCTATCAACATGAGAAGTTCTGCAGACTTTAAAGAGTAACTCTACTTTTGTTGAAAAAAAAACTTCCCCTCTGGGTAGTGTACATTGCAAGGATTTTAACAAAGTTTGTTGCAAAGTCCTATCTTTTGAAATAGCTGATTGTCTGTGACCAAGTGGAAAGTGAATCTATTGGTAGTGGTTTTATAATTATCAATCAATTGGTACACCTGCAGGACTTTAATGAGGAAAATTGCAGGGTCTTCATTCCTTTAGCTGTGAATTCCTATTTGGAGTATGTCGCCAAAAATGAAATTTTTGTTGCAGGGGATGCCTGAAATCTTACTTTTATCTTAATGCAGACTTCCGGTAAAATCAGTGAGCCAGTCATACAATCAGGAAGTGATGTTGGGGGGGTGTTCTGTACACATTCTGTGTACAGGACACCTCCAGGTAGCCATATTGCATTGCATTTTTCAGAAAATTACAGCACTGCAGATTGAAAAGGAAAGGTAATTTTTTGTAACAATCAATTACAATATGACTTGTGCTGCAATTGTATATGCTATATTATATTTTTTTAATTTGCTATTTTCCCCCCACAAAAGAGGAGTTACCCTTTAAGGTATAGCACCAACACCATATTATATGGCTGTGCTGTATAGTAGTCCAACTATGGATATCACCATATACTGTATGGCAGCACTCTGTTCAACATTTCAGATAAAATAAAATGTAGATTACAGTTTAGGGGGACAGGGGACATTAGAAAGGATTACTGCTCTAAGACTTTTAACTCTATTCCAAGCTAACAATGTATTGTAGAGTTCATATTTCAGACAGCTCACGTCTTGGTAACTGATCTGTTATTCAGCATAGCAAAAAAAAAGGGAACAAACCTTTATGGAATCAATTTCAAAATGTTTCAGTCAAAGTTCCAACTAAGATATTAAACATGCCTCCACCCCTTCCCCCAAGCGTATCATATATATATGGGATATACTGTGTATGTATAGATATATGTGTGTATATATATATATATATATATATATATATATACACACACAGGTGAAACTCGAAAAATTAAAATATTGTGCAAAAGTTCATTTATTTCAGTAATGCAACTTAAAAGGTGAAACTAATATATGAGATAGACTCATTACATGCAAAGCAAGATAGTTCAAGCCATGATTTGTCATATTTGTGATGATTATGGCTTACAGCTCATGAAAACCCAAAATCCACAATCTCAGAAAATTAGAATATTGTGAAAAGGTGCAATATTCTAGCCTCAAAGTGTCCCACTCTAATCAGATAATTAAGCCATAACACCTGCAAAGGGTTCCTGAGCCTTTAAATGGTCTCTCAGTCTGGTTCAGTAGGAATCACAATCATGGGAAAGACTGCTGACCTGACAGTTGTGCAGAAAACCATCATTGGCACCCTTTCATTACTGAAATAAATGAACTTTTGCACGATATTCTAATTTTTTGAGTTTCACCTGTATATATAAAACCACTTCAGCTCCAGCAAGATTTTACCCCCATCATGACCAGGCCTTTTTTACTATTTAGCACTGTGCTACTTTAACTGGTAATTGTGAGATCGTGCAATTTATATAATTGTTTTTCACACAAATAGAGATTTTTTTTGGTGGTATTTGATCACCACTGTTTTTTTAATTTGAATTTAAACCAAAAAAATTACCAAACATTTGAAAAAAAAAATTTAATTTCTGCTATAAAACATATCCCATAAAAAAAAACTAAAAATTTTGTATTCTGCATTTTTTTTTTGGTAAAAAACCCCCAATAAGTGTATATTGATTGGTTTGTGTGAGAGTTATAGCGTCTACAAAATAGAATGAGGGGGAACTACATTTTATTTACAATATTTAAAGCAGAACTAAACCCTCCTATCCTTTACAGTCAAGATTCTTAGTTGCAGTTGTCATGGTGCTGCACATGTGATCATTTAGAACATTTATTGGCTTGATGGTTTGCTTGTGAATATATTTTCCAGGCATGCCTTGAATGTAACTGTTTTGTGAAACAGTTAAATCAATGGGTTTATTTTAACTTGTCTGCTAGTATTTTGTATCTGTTTACAGTACAGTAATCAATAATTCTTTTAATACATTTACTACAAGCAGTAATCTTTTTCACCCTGGAGAAGAGATGCTTAAAAGGAGACTGAAGTTGGAGGAGAAGCAGTTTAACCTTAAACTGCATAGGGTGTTCTTTACTGTCAGACCGGTAAGGATTTCTCTTCCACAATCAGTGGCATCAGCGATAGGTGCTGATAATTTAAAAAAACTTTAGATTTATGTATTATTTCAGGTACTGATATAGCGCTGTCAATTTATGCAGTGCTTTACATATACAGTATATTGTACATTCACATCAGTCCCAAACCCTCAAGGGGTGTACAATCTAGACAGGAGCCAATTCACCTACCTACATGTCTTTTGGAGTGTGGAAGGAAACCGGAGTACCTGGAGGAAACCCATGCAGGCACAGAGAGAACATGCAAAATCAAGGCAGGTGGTGCCATTGGGATTCAAACCAACAACCCTAGTACTGCCAGGCAGAAGTACTAACCATTTAGCCACTGTGCTACCCAAGATGGGCATTTTACAAAATGCAATATACAGGGATATGAGAAATGGTATTGACATAAACACACACACTTGGATGGGCTGGTACCTTTACTCAACCTTTCAACTGTGCAACTAGGTAAAATTCAACTGTGTAGATGTTCTTAAAGCCTAAATGCAGCCAAAATAAGAAACACACAAAAATCAGCAAGGGACATAACTTGCAGTCAGTAAAATGGTTTGCTTGTGCTGATCCCATTATTTTAAGTGAAATCCTCCTCTGTTGATGCCCCCCACCCCTGCTGCCACAATCTTCTGGTGCAGCAGACATTAATAGAATTAAGGGACTGTCACAGGCTCTCATCAAGAGTACCTGATTATGCTGTCCTTTCCACCCAGCCGCTTCATTCATAGCCATACAGCAGCTTCAATGAAAAAAATATGATCTATTAATGGAGGATGGGAGGATAATTGAAAGATCCATCCCCTACTCAGATCATAGATCATATTTCATTCAAAGGCATTGTAGTACAGCTTCAATGAGTGGAGCAGCTAGGAGTAAAGGGCAGGCATTACCCATCACAGCTCCAAAAGGTAACAAATGCTTTAAACCAAGCTCTCACTGACCATTGTAGCTGCAGGAAGCATGGAGCCATTCATCCTAAAAATTTTTTTATATATATATATATATATATATATAAATATCAGATTATTTTCCATTAAGTTTCATGTTTTTACAATAAAAAGTACTCATTAAAAACATTCAGGTCACAGCATTCAAATCAACATGAAAGTGAGCAGAAAATACAACATAAACTGCACATACAATACAAAGAAAAATTACCAATCTTGTTATGTGAAGTCATATGCACAGTCTACTAGTATATAGATGCCATATGTTAGCATAGACAAAGGTAATTGTTTACTCCATTTCACAAGAAGTAAAAAGGTAGTCAGTCAATCAGATATGTCATTGAATGAAAATTAAATTCTAACCTGTAAATTGGTGTTTACTTGAAATTCTCCTAGAGGTGTATGCTATCTTTTAGAAAGAAAATACATCTGTACAGCTCTAGCATCCAGGTCTGTGGAGGGATGGGGGTGGGGGAGTGGTTGTTAGATACCCAATTAGGGACTACTACCCTATGAGCTGTAAATAATGCTTTTGAGATAAACAAGGAGGTATGAATGTCTAGAGTAGAGGAATCAAATAATCCTAGAACACATACTGCTAGATTATTAATGAGATTATAATTAAAGACTTGATTGATAGTTGAAATCACATTATCCCAGTAGGGAGGTAGTTTTGGGCATGTCCAAAGAATGTGTATAAAGGATCCCTGGCTGGCTTCACATTTGAAAAGTTAGAGTCAGCTCTTAAATCTATTTTATATGAAAATTCTGGTGCTCTGTAGATCCTATGCAGAATAAAGAGCTGGATAAATTTATGGGAAGCAGAGAGGGCCACTTTTTAATTCATGTAGTATACTATCCTAATCCTCATCAAAAATGTGCCCCAAATTGGACTCCCATTTCTGTCTATTTTGGGGGAAAATGTAATTAAGAACTTATTCAAGAGGTGGGAATTCAAAAATTAGATCACTTACTTCTTCAGAATGAGAAGTATTGGTTGTCTTTGCTAACTCATCAAAGGTCTGTGTAGAAAAAAGTGTTGGTACCACTTGGCCCAAATGCATTTTCAGGATGTGGCAGAGTTGTAATGTTTAAATATGGTTGGAAAAATGGTTTGCAGTTATTGAAAGGAACATAGGGTACCTTCTTTACACAGTTGGGAGAGAATAATTTTAGTCTCTTTCCAGTTTTGAAAACGTTTAGGTTTGTAATTGGTCTAACTACCAATTACAATAATTTTTTGCAGACTTCAATATTTTATCAATAAGTTTTATGGTAGGAAAGTTGGAAAATAATTTAATATATGGGGGGCTTCAAAAAGTTTCAGCACTTTAATACATATATATGTTAAAAAAAGTGTGGAAACTTTTTGAAGAACCCTCTTACATTGTGGAATCTAATACAGTGGGTTTAGGCCTTTAAAAAAGTGTATCAGGGCATTGTAAAATTGTGGATGTACACCTCTTTTATCCCAAACTGTGATGTGTTGTACTTGGGATGCAATAACATTTTTCCAAGTGTTGGGGACTGCTTGGACTCCCATATGTTTAAAGCACCTAATAATTTCTAACTTTATCCTAGAAGGATTTTGTTTACATATTAAGTATCTAAAGACACCATTAAATTGTTAAATGATTCTAAGCAGGATCCAGCAGAGACAATTATAAAGAAAGTAAAGAAACTAGGTCATCCAAGTCATTTTGATAAGATTGGTCCCATTTGTGTGGAAGGGGTAGGAGGTTTAGTGAAATATGCTTGGAGAGATCCTGAGATATTGTATACCCACATTTTTGAAAGATTCAACAACCTTAAGATGAGATAGGGTGTCTGGCAGGGAGACAGATAGAAGGTCTAGTGGCATAATGGATTTGTCTGAATTGACACAGGCCAAATAAATTGCCAAATTAATTCAGTATGGACATAGTATTTATGTAGAATGATGGAGTGTCTGCCAGAAAAAGAAAGTGGTGTATTGCATGGTGTATCCAAAGAGCCAGGACTTATAACTATAGGTATAGAGTCCTATGGAGCAGTACAAACATGGTTGGTGTAATGAGTTCTCCTGCATCCAGTATTACCTTCTGGCATGTCACTGGGAGTAAGATGACAGGGTATTGCTGGGTTGGTGGTGACTAAGTACTGTACTTCAGTTCAGTCCCTAAATGTGTGCATTGGGGAGTTGGTGTCTCTAACCTGTAGGGGGTGGTGTTACCATGAATGCCACTTTAAATTCAAATTTCATGCAGAGAGGCTCTCTCCCATAGAGCAAGGCAGTCTGTAGGTAGGGTATAGACTGGAGGTTCTCATCCTGGGTGGTTATGTTCCCAAAACCTGAAATAGTTAGTTAGGTAGGGTAGTGGGTTAATGGTTAAGTGGCTAGTTGCTTTTCATTTGAACAGCTGCTTCAATGTAGACTGAGCCATCAGGAAGAAAGGGGATTAATAACCCTATACAATCACACTGTGGGCACGTAGGTGCCACCCACAGCTTTGGTGTAGTTAGGGAGAGTAGTAGTTTACAGTCCCCATTTATACATCTGGCGTGTTAAGCCCTGTCCACATATACAGTATGTGGTGATTAAAAGAGATACCAATGCTCTAGCAATTCTTAGAATTATAATCATCTTTAGCCCCATGCTTGGCAACGTCTCTTGGATCTGTCAGTTTGTGACATGTGGCTCATCAAAAAATAAGAAAGATAACAGCAAAACACTAAAAATATGAGACTACAAAAGCAGCAAAACAACAAAAAATATGAGACTACAAAAACCATGCCTCAGACAAGGATTAATGAATAATATTAAAATACAAAAATAACACCTGACAGGGCTAAACTTGGAGGAAGGGGAGCTCATAACACCAGGTTGACCATGTATGATAATCAAACGAAGAGATATCAGGTATAGATCTTGCAGTGTCACTTGTAGCTCATCATCCAGGTTGTCACATTTACCCCTAATGCAGTTGATCAGACACTATAGCTAGCTTCTGTCTTCTTCACCTATAGCAGCCCTCTTTCTCATAAGGCTTGAACCTTCTGCCATCTATAACCTAACTATTCATTGTGTTTACTGTATGTTCATACATTGCTTGTATGTATTATTGATCTGTTTTGTCTTAGTAATTTCACACACCCTGTATTGTTAATACAGCTTCAAGGTTACATTCAGTCTGGCTTATTGCAGAATAGGAAGATTTAGCTGCGTGTCAAGTTACACTTAGGGAAATGTGTAGCGAGGAGAAAACAACGAAACAGTGGCTATCCAGCAAGCGGGATACACAGTGACTACACAAAGACCTGCTACACTGTCAGTGCAAGCACTTGTATATGGTAACACAGCAGTCTCTACGCAGTCAAGCACCTCCACACGCAACATGTTGCAGAGTCAGACACCTTCACTTAAAACCAGGTCACAAGTCTTTGGTTACTCTAGATCCTCATCTGCAAACAAGGGAACCCCAAACAAAGTGAAACCTCTTATGACAGACATCATACATGCATTGTAATCTACCAATTATCCTCCAGGTCCAACCTTCACATCAGAATGGTACAACAGGGACTGGGTTAAACCAGGGACTCTTAAAAAGATATGATTACACCTCTCCTTTTCACCATAACAATACTGTCAGGGCTCCCGGGTGTGACCAGAGGTGTGTGACTGACGCAGGGAAACGCAGACTTCAGATATGTTATAAACAATGTAATTTATTAACACTAACAATACAAACATAAACGCAGTGCAATACTAAAACATAACACAGTGCAAACAAACCAAACCAAACCACCCACAGATAACAGTACATACAATGCAAGCGTCGTCAGGCAGGCCGGGTCAATATCAATCGGGCAGGTAGGTACAGGGGGAGCAAGCGGAGAATGGTCGGGGTCACAAGCCAGGTTCAGCAGGTAGCGGGCAGCGTGGTACAGAGGGTCAGGCAGAGGAGAATGGTCAGACAAGCCAGGGATTAGGAGCAGGAGAATGGTCAGACAAGCCAGGGATCAGAGCAGGGTCAGCAGAGAATCAGACAGGAACAGGAACAGGAAACAGGGCCCAGGAGAAACACAACACCAAGGCAGAGTCTGCAGGTCTGAATGTCCCTTAAATACACCAGTATAATTAGTTCCAGGTGTTTGACTGGCTGCAAGGTTGAGTCTCTGATTGCTGGGAGCACCCGCTGGCCAGCCCTGGTACTGCAGCTCATAAAGCAGGTGAGTCCCACTATTGCTGGCCAGTCCATTCCTGACAGTACCCCCCCCTCAAGGAGCGGCCTCAGGACGCTCCAAACATTCCTAGCTGGGCAAAATGTTCCACCGCCCGGGTCTGGTAACTGGCGGGATATCAAAGACTGGCACACCGGGCTGGACTCCGGGCAGCGGCACACCGGGCAGAGGCACACCGGGCAGAGGCACACCGGGCAGAGGCACACCGGGCAGAGGCACATCGGGCTGGACTCCGGGCAGAGGCACATCGGGCTGGACTCCGGGCAGAGGCACATCGGGCTGGACTCCGGGCAGAGGCACATCGGGCTGGACTCCGGGCAGAGGCACATCGGGCTGGACTCCGGGCAGAGGCACATCGGGCTGGACTCCGGGCAGAGGCACTCCGGGCAGCGGCACACCGGGCAGAGGCACTCCGGGCAGAGGCACATCGGGCTGGACTCCGGGCAGAGGCACATTGGGCTGGACTCCGGGCAGAGGCACATCGGGCTGAACTCCGGGCAGAGGCACATCGGGCTGGACTCCGGGCAGAGGCACATTGGGAGATTACCAGGTGAAGCAGCAGGCACTGGGCCCCCAGGCGGGGCAATAGGCATCGGGCCCCCAGGCGGGGCGACAGGCCTCGGGCCCCCAAGCGGAGCGGCGGGCACTGGGCCCCCAGGAGGGGCGACAGGCATCGGGCCCCCAGGCGGGGCGACAGGCATCGGGCCCCCAGGCGGAGCGGCGGGCACCGGGCCCCCAGGCAGAGCGACAGGTCTCAGGCCCCCAGGCGGAGTGGTGGGCGCCGGACCCCCAGGCGGAGCGACAGGTCTCGGGTTCCCAGGCGGAGCTGCTGGCGCCGTACCCCCAGGCGGAGCGACAGGTCTCAGGCTCCGAGGCGGAGCGACAGGTCTCAGGCCCCCAGGCGGAGCGACAGGTCTCAGGCCCCCAGGCGGAGCGGCGGGCGCCGGACCCCCAGGCAGAGCTACAGGTCTCGGGCCCCCAGGCGGAGCGGCGGGCACCGAGTCACCAGGCACGACAGTGGGCTCCGAGTCAACTGGCAAGACTGCGGGCACCGAGCCAACTGGCGGAACAGCGGGCTTCGAGTCGTCTGGCAAGACTGCGGGCACCGAGTCGTCTGGCAAGACTGCGGGCACCGAGTCGTCAGGCGGAACAGCGGGCATCGAGTCAACTGGCGGAAGAGCGGGCACCGAGTCGTCTGGCAAGACTGCGGGCACCGAGTCGTCTGGCAAGACTGCGGGCACCGAGTCGTCTGGCAAGACTGCGGGCACCGAGTCGTCTGGCGGAACAGCGGGCATTGAGTCGTCTGGCTGAACAGCGGGCTTCGAGTCGTCTGGCAAGACTGCGGGCACCGAGTCGTCTGGCAAGACTGCGGGCACCGAGTCGTCTGGCAAGACTGCGGGCACCGAGTCGTCTGGCGGAACAGCGGGCATTGAGTCGTCTGGCTGAACAGCGGGCTTCGAGTCGTCTGGCAAGACTGCGGGCACCGAGTCGTCTGGCAAGACTGCGGGCACCGAGTCGTCTGGCAAGACTGCGGGCACCGAGTCGTCTGGCAAGACTGCGGGCACCGAGTCGTCTGGCAAGACTGCGGGCACTGAGTCGTCTGGCAAGACTGCGGGCACCGAGTCAACTGGCGGGACAGCGGGCACCGAGTCGTCTGGCAAGACTGCGGGCACCGAGTCGTCTGGCAAGACTGCGGGCATCGAGTCAACTGGCGGAACAGCGGGCACTGAGTCGTCTGGCAAGACTGCGGGCACCGAGTCGTCTGGCAAGACTGCGGGCACCGAGTCGTCTGGCAAGACTGCGGGCACCGAGTCAACTGGCAAGACTGCGGGCACCGAGTCAACTGGCGGGACAGCGGGCACCGAGTCGTCTGGCAAGACTGCGGGCACCGAGTCGTCTGGCAAGACTGCGGGCATCGAGTCAACTGGCGGAACAGCGGGCACTGAGTCGTCTGGCAAGACTGCGGGCACCGAGTCAACTGGCGGGACAGCGGGCACCGAGTCGTCTGGCAAGACTGCGGGCACCGAGTCGTCTGGCAAGACTGCGGGCACCGAGTCGTCTGGCAAGACTGCGGGCACCGAGTCGTCTGGCAAGACTGCGGGCACCGAATCACCAGGCACGACAGTGGGCTCTGACTCAATTGGCACGACAGCGGGCACCGGGTCATCAGGTACCGGATTGTCTGGCTCGACAGCGGGCATCGGGTCACCAGGTATGACAGCGGGCACTGGGTCACCAGGCATCAGGTCATTTGGCTCGCCAGCGGGCACCGCGTCATCTGGCAAGGCAGTGGGCACTGAGTCACCAGGTACGACAGCGGGCTCTGAGTCAATTGGCACGTCAGCGGGCACCGGATCAGGTACCGGATCATCTGGATCAACAGCGGGCATCGAGTCAACTGGCCTAATAGGATTGTCAGGCTGGATCAGTTCATCATGCTGGGTAGAGGCATCAGGCTGAATGCAGGCGTCCGGCTGAGTAGAGGCTTCAGGCTGAGTAGAGGCTTCAGGCCGAGTAGAGGCTTCAGGCCGAGTAGAGGCTTCAGGCCGAGTAGAGGCTTCAGGCCGAGTAGAGGCATCAGGCCGAGTAGAGGCATCAGGCCGAGTAGAGGCTTCAGGCCGAGTAGATTCTTCAGGCCGAGTAGATTCTTCAGGCCGAGTAGAGGCATCAGGCCGAATAGAGGCATCAGGCCGAGTAGAGGCATCAGGCTGCGTACAGGCATCAGGCTGAACCACGGAAGGCAGGTTCACCGGTTTGGATACTGGCAGGATGGTATTGGTTGGAAAGAATTTTCGCTTTTTTCTGGTTTTAACTACTGGAGCACTGCAAGTAAACGCAGGTCTGCAAACGAATGGAGCAGCTGGAGACAGAGAAGAACTGGAGGATGGAACAGGAGAGGGAGCAGTTGCTACAGAGGGCTTTTTTACAGGGTTAAAGGCAGGATAGGTGCAGCGAGTGGGAACAGGGTACTGACATGCAGTAGATAGCAGGGCAGGAGGAGCTGTTGGGAATGCAGGAATAGAGTTTTGAGGGAATAGATTAGAAGCAGGACTGGGTTTTTGTAAGCTGACTGAGGCTGGGTGCAACAAATCTGTCCATGTCTGCAGTATGGGTTGAACAAAGCTGAGCTTACACAAAGCCTGTCTGACCAAAGACTGCACTGCGTTTATACAATCTCTTAGAACCTGTGGTGAACATGTGGAATAACACTCCAGAAAGTAACCCACATCATCCTCTAATAACCATACCAGGGACTCTACCTGGTCTGCACTAAATGGTGGCAAAAATTCATCCCTGCATTAGGGGGTACCAGATGAAACCAACTCAGCACAAACCTCAATCAATGGCTGCACCTCAGAGAACTCTGTGCCCTGATCTACTAGAACATGAGCGAGCCGTATACATTCTAGTAGTTGATCCCGGGGATACTCCTTCAGAGTCTGATAAGCATACTCCCTGTCATCAAACACTAGCAGATATAAATACGCAACCTCATCCAGATCCATCCTTCCCATTAACAAACCAAGATGGCTTCCCTGTGCAGCCACTTCTGGTCAGGATTGGCCTTGGTGTAATGTCAGGGCTCCCAGGTGTGACCAGAGGTGTGTGACTGACGCAGGGAAACGCAGACTTCAGATATGTTATAAACAATGTAATTTATTAACACTAACAATACAAACATAAACGCAGTGCAATACTAAAACATAACACAGTGCAAACAAACCAAACCAAACCACCCACAGATAACAGTACATACAATGCAAGCGTCGTCAGGCAGGCCGGGTCAATATCAATCGGGCAGGTAGGTACAGGGGGAGCAAGCGGAGAATGGTCGGGGTCACAAGCCAGGTTCAGCAGGTAGCGGGCAGCGTGGTACAGAGGGTCAGGCAGAGGAGAATGGTCAGACAAGCCAGGGATTAGAAGCAGGAGAATGGTCAGACAAGCCAGGGATCAGAGCAGGGTCAGCAGAGAATCAGACAGGAACAGGAAACAGGGCCCAGGAGAAACACAACACCAAGGCAGAGTCTGCAGGTCTGAATGTCCCTTAAATACACCAGTATAATTAGTTCCAGGTGTTTGACTGGCTGCAAGGTTGAGTCTCTGATTGCTGGGAGCACCCGCTGGCCAGCCCTGGAACTGCAGCTCATAAGGCAGGTGAGTCCCACTATTGCTGGCCAGTCCATTCCTGACAAATACACAGCCAGCTAATCATGACACAATAGACTTTGCTGAGTTTTTTGTACAATGGAAATTAATCACAGAGGGACTTGAAAAGTTCAATGACCACCCTGAATGCTAAAGAGCTTGCTGATCTTCTTTCCAAAACACTATCAGAGGCTTAAACCTTCCATGTAGTGAATATATAGACCTCCTGATCAAATGACTTTGAAACAAGTTAGCTGAAAATGCCAGGCGAATCAGGATAATAAATATAAACTACCCAGGCACTGGTCTTAAAATGATCTGGAATAGACTTGATGGATGTTATGGCTCAGTAGAAGCAATAGAAACTGCATTATTCAAATTATTTGATAACTTTCCTTAGATACCTAACAAGACCTATCAGAAACTCAGGGAACTAAGTGACTTACTAATAGAACTTCAGGTAGCCAAGCTGAAGGAGACTTACAAGGACTTGCTTTTCTTGACACAGCCAGAGGTGTCAGCTCCATTGTACAAAACTACCCTATAACTTACAAGACCAGTAGATCACACATGGCTCCAAATGTAAAAGACAGTATAATGTTCAGTTTCCCCCTTTCTCTGTTTTTTGTGGACTTTGTAAGCCAGCAAGCTAGAACAAGAAATGATACTTGTGTTGACTTTGCATTGTCATGTGCCACTCCTACAGGACTGAACCCTCACAAATCTCCAGTAGCAGTACACAAAACTAATGTGACTCCTCAAGATTATTTTCACTGGTCTGCCAGCCCCTTTAACTCAGAAACAAAGCTCAAAGATCCTGGTAAGAAGTGTCCCATGCACTGGAAGCCACATCTTCTTCTAAAATGCAGAGCCTTCAGACAGAAGTACATGGAGGATTGAAAAGCCATACTGAAGGAGAACAACATCTACTACAAGTGCTGCTCATTGACATCTCACTTTGCCAAGGATTGTAAGGTCAGCGTAAAATGCACAGCATGTGACAGCTCAGATCACAACACAGTTTTTCACCTGAGGCCAGCTCCATGGACTTTATAATGCACTCACAGCACTAGTGAGCATGGTGAGGAGGAAGAACATGCTGCTACAATTACACCAGAGATCACTTTACAATACACAGAGGTCTGTAAAGGAATCATAGGTGGCAGGTCCAGCTCCAAAATCTGCTTGTCTAGAATTTATCCAGCAGGCCAAAGGAACAAAGCCATTAAGCTTTATGCAATTCTTGATGATCAAAATAATAAGTCTTTAGCCAGCCCAACCTTATTTGACTTATTTGTCATTAAAGGTTCCAACATTCCCTACTTCTTAAGAAATTGTGCAGGAATAGTGGAGAAGGTGGGGACGAAAGCATCCTGCTACCTAGTCAAGTCTATTGATAGGAAAACATGCCTGCCCTTACCAGCTCTTATTGAAAGTAATCAGATCCCTAATCACAGATCTGAAATTTCTACACCAGATACAGCAGTTCACCACCCACACTGGAAACACATAGCACACTTGATACCAGAACTCGTTCCTTAGACTCAGATCTTACGAGTCCATAAAAAAAGGACTCAAATTAATGGTCCCCACAATGCTCTCTATGTCCAGAAGTTAGACCTAGAATGGGTTATTACAGGAGATGTCTGTCTAGAAAACATGAAAAAACCTGACTCTGTTAACAGCATGCTTACAAGTACATTAGAGAATGGACATGTCTCCCTTTTCCAGCCATGCTACAACCATTTCCTCAAAAAGGGATTGCCATTTACTACCCTTGTCCCTTCATAGGCCCCTCTAGTGACAACCTTGCTTGTGGCAGTGACCAAGACCATTTAGGGTGGATAGACTTTCAAAGAACAAACAAAAACAATCATGTGGCAATGTTTTTGAGGACACATTATTTTTGTAAATAATGGATCAGGGACTAGTTAAAGATGACAGAAAAAGCCAGGTCGCACCTCTTCCCTTCAGACCACAGAGGCGACTCCTACCTAATAACAGAGAACTAGTATGAAGGCATTTTTCTTCTCTTCAATGTAACTTTTAAAGAGAGCCAGTGATGAGATACCACTTCCTTTTTTTCATGGAACAAATCTTCGGAATAGTCATGCAGAAATAGCTCCCACTCTTAAAGACTCTGAGGAGTGCTGGTACTTACCGATATTTGGATACTGGTATACCCACCTCAGAATCCGGTTCTGACCAGTAGTAGTGTTTGACTCTATTACCAAATTTGAGGGTATCTACCTAAACTATATCCTCTTGATGGGCCAAGACCTCAATAACAATCTCCTAGGGGTGCTCTTATGTTTTTGCAGAGACTCTGTTGCTTTCATAGCTGACATCGAACAGACATTCGATTGCTTTCTTATCAGAGAGAAAGACAGAAAATTCTTGAGATTTCTTTGGTTTAGAGATAATGACCCCTCCAAAGACATCATTGAGTATCACATGAGGGTACACACCTTTGGCAACAGAGCTTATCCTGCAGTTGCTATCTATGGATTATGGCATTCTGCTGAGGTGGTTGAGCCTGAGTATGGCTCAGATGCTAGACAATTCACAGAAAAGGACTTTTATGTAGATGACTGTTTAAAATTTCTGTCTTCCAATGAGTCTGCAATTAGCCTCCTAAAAAGAGCTTGTCTAAGAAACTTACAGTTGCAAGAAAAGTATGTGAACCCCTTGGGATTACGTGGAGATTTCTGTAGGTCTTTAGCTGACACTCTGGGATTCTTCTTTACCTCATGCAGCATTCTGCGCTGTGCTCTTGCAGTCAGTTTTACAGGACGACCACGCCTGGGGAGAGTAGCAACAGTGCTAAAATTTCTCCATTTGTAGTCAGTCTGTCTTACCATGGACACATGAACATCAAGGCTTTTGGAGATACTTTTGTAACCCTTTCCAGCTTCATGCAAGTCAACAATTCTTGATCGTAGGTCTTCTGAGAGCTCTTTTCTGCGAGGCATGGTTCACATCAGACAGTGCTTCTTGAAACTAGTAAACCCAAAACAGGTGTGTGTTTTTTAAGGGCAGGACAGCTGTCAGCAACACATCCAATATCATCACACTGATTGGAGTCAAGGTTGGCTCACTCGGGGCTCCAATTAGCTCTGGGAGAAGTCATTAAGCTAGGCCTCACATACTTTTTCCTCCCTGCACTGTGAATGTTTACATGTTATGTGCAATTAAATCATGGCAACATCTAATGTTTGTGTAGTATTATGTTCAGCAGACTGTTTTCTTCTATTATTGTGACTTAGATGATGTTCAGAGCACATTTTATGCCTAATTCATGCAAAACTCCACGTAAGCAACAGGGTCATCATAGTGACACTGTACTATTTGTGCGGAGTGATGAAGATTTTGTTTTCTTTTTTTTACACTGATTGCTTTTACACCCATAAAGGCTGTAAAAGCAATCATTTCTCCTCTTGCAGCCACTGAGAAATAATGTGAGAGCTGTGATTGGTCACAGCTTGTCACATGGTACACGGCTGTTGTGAATAGCCTTTTACCATGTGACCTCTGTGATCATTCACAGATTTCACAAGTAGTAAGCAATGAAGTCAGGAAGTGACATCTTGTTTACTACTAGTCATGTGATCACTGATTGGCTAATCAGTGATCACAAGAATTGGGACCTCACACAGAGATCCAGTACAGTGATCTGTGTTTCGCTGTGTCCTCTCACAGCGTGCACCGATCGTAGTGCCATGCCCTCCCAGGGAGCGAGCACATGCAATGAATGCGGGGGGACATTTAGAAACGTCCACCTGCTTTGGCAGTGCTCCTGTCCAGCCGTTTATCTACATGGGCTGGATGGGAAGTGGTTAAAGAGTCCCTAAAATTTAGAAACAATGGCTTAGAAATGACAGAACTCAATTCTTTAAGGACCCGTGTGTGTATGTCATCAGGTCCAGGTGCTTTATTCACTTTTATTCTGTCTAAATATTTCTGGATCATACAATTGTGAGCCAATGTGGATCATCTGGAGCTGTATCAATACTATGCCCATTATGGACAAGGGCTCCCCCATACTCCTTTGTATACACAGAGCTGACGAAGGTATTTAATAAATTTGTCTTCTCTTTGTCCCCAGTCACCCACTCTAGTTTATTTTATAAAGGGCCTACTTGCTTGGACTGGACCTTTTTGCTATTAATATATTTAAAGAATTTTTTGGGGGTTGTCCTGCTATCTTTCTCAGAGGAAGTTGGAATGATGAAACGCATCAGGGCGTGACCATCTGTGACTTCAGCATGCACTCCGGGACCACGTTGCGTGATCACGTGACTGTTGCTGCGGGAATCCATAGGAACCAGTACGTGGTGAGACTGTCACCAGCCGCAGAAACGGCGGCCAGTATATTGGAAGTGCTATGCTTACAATGTGCTTTACTTTTTAACTCAATGTGAGTGTCATTTTTAGTGGTTTTTTTTAACATAATAAATGTGTTTACAGAATCACACTATGTTTTTGTTTTATTTTGTCCCTATATGGAGTGGAATTGATATAATTTAATCTGGATGATGAGGAGATCGGAGCAAGAGTGATCAACAATTCACTGATTGGTGGTTGTTTTTTGGGCTGCTGGCTGATTATCCTATTGTCACTTTCACAACCATTCAGCATCAAGGAGGTTGATTTTCTACTAATTTTCTACTGCTGATTATTCACCAGCTTCTGGTGAGTGTTGAATTCAGTGGGGCAATAATCACTGCAGGATCACATTGATAGTTGATCGAGCAACTTTAAAGAGATATCACATCACATCACTGAACTGAACTTTTTCACAGTTTTTTCACTTTGGTGGAAGTTTCTATATTATTTCCTTATAATTGGTTTTTGATTGGATATAAGTTTTTTAATGATTCTTTTTTTAAGTGTAATCTAGTATGACAGAGCGCTGTTTATGTGAATCTTTCTAGTCACTGTATATTGATTCATGAGTTATTTAAATAGGCTGCTTTGTTTTACTATAGTATAACATCAGCCAGGCGCTGTGTAGTTTTGTGATAAAAGTAATACACCTTATATGGAGGTGCGCCTTTAATAATTCACATGTTAAAAAATAGATAACCAGCCTGTGGCTTTAAGAAACCAGGTTCCAAGATGGACAGCCTGTCCGCTCAGAGGGAAGCAGTGGAGAGTAGAATGCCTGTCAGTGCAGGGACCACGTGTATCTGATGTCCCAGCGTCCCGGCGACGTCACCACGATGTGGAGAGACGGAGGGGGGGAAATTCTCGCTGGAGCCGGAGCTTTAGAAGGAAGAGGTCGGTTGCCGGGACAACATGTTGCTAGTGCATGCGCTTTATCATGTCCTTGATAAAGCAGTATATAGCAGTCTTGTAACTTCTATCAGTGTCCAGCGAAGCACATGGTAAAGTTTGTAGGAGGAGTTGTAACTCTGCTCTAGGAGGATGCAGAACCCCTAACCCCTATCTGGACAGTGCTGATTGGCCATGTGCTGATCACATGCACTCTCCCAAGAAAAAAACCCTCTCTAGCAATACACATAAAACTGATTATGTGCAGAGTGTCTCCACACGATATGTCTTATCAGGAGATAAGAGGGGAGACACTGGAAAAAGAGGAGGATCAGAGATGTCAGGATCAAACAGTGTTTTTACACAATGCAGAGGATTAACCCCTTAGGTTCCACAATGAGTATAATAAGCATGCTATACAGACTGATTTTACTGTAGTGGGTTTAGTAACACTTTAATCTTTCATTTAAATATTGTATACTTCTCTATATCTGTAAAAGATATACATCTACTTTGTGTAAACCAAATGCCTGCTAAAACTCATTTATTAACAGAGTGCTGTACATGAGAGCCTGTGCAATGAGTAGAGCTGTGGAAGGGACCCACAGCAGGTGGAGTCATTACAGGCTAATTGTGTAAAACTACAGGGAGGTAGACACAAAACCCTGTGCAAGGATAGAGAGTGGCAATTAATGGTCTTTATATCAGCAAGCTCCTGTATAGTAATTTCACAGTGGATTACTGTATAGATCTAGAAGGAGGAGATTATGTAGCAGGAATGCATCTACAGTGTTAACCCTTTAGAATCTGACTTGGGTGGTCTCTATGGTCCATGAGCATGGGACCCTCAAGAACCTGCTCTTCAAGAAAGGCCTACTTCTGACTTTTTTCTTCCAAACTCCTTCAAGGCACCCCAGCTGGGATTAACCCAGACTTTGTGGCTTTTCCTACCTGCTGTTCCAATGGCTGGGGCCCTATTCACTCCCCTCTCTCCATAAGATGTTTTCTATGACCAGGAGAATAAGGCAATAGCCAGACAGTTTTTTGCTTTTAATCTTTTATTGAATTGACCATTTGCCTTCTGGGACAGTTTTGACATTTTTCACATACATGGTAAAATTAGCATTGCAAATTAATTAGAAACACCAAATAGTCAATATTTTCTGAAAGCAGAGGTCTTGGAAAATAAAATAGTGGTAGTTGCACAATATTTGTACAGTCATGAGATGCCAATTCTCAGGAAAAAATATACTTGAATTATTTTTATGCATACTAACACAATATAATACATATGTTTTAGCTAAGTATAAAAAGATGATGTTCTGTCGAGTAAAAAAACATTTGAAGATTCTGCATCCAAGTGTACAACAAGCTGTTGCTTACATGTGTCCGGTATCCATGTCTTCAAGTGCTGTGCAGTGGAAAGGTCTTGTCTTCTCCAACACATGTGAATGAATAAATATAGCTGGCACCAGGGGCAGACTGACCATTTGGAAACTCGGGCACTGCCCAAGGGCCCGGGGTCAGTAGGGGGCCCCATGAGATGCCCCTGGTTCCTTTTTGATAGGCTTTTTTGAGTTTGGGCAAGGACACAGGGGCCACATGATCCCCTATTGCCCGGGGGCCCCATGAGTTGTCAGTCCGCCCCTGGCTGGCACCCGCTGTAGCTCTTGTGATACTTTATTTACTTGAGGGAATACAAAATACAAAATTATCTCCATAAAATCTAAACTTGCCATCGTGCACATCACAAAAGTGACAGGAAACCATTGAATGTTGTTTAATGTTATAATTGTTCATTGCCGTATATTGTTCCCCTATCCTGACTCGTAATGAACGACTAGCGCAGCCTATATATTGTACAGAACAAAAAATACAAATCGCAGCATAAACCACACCTGCTGTACCACAATTGATGTATTGTTATATAGGCTAGGTTCACAGATTTCTCCTGTTACTAATGAACATACTACCATTTTTTTTTGTTATGTACCTTGCAATATTTGCATGTATTCATCCTACAGTAATAGAAGCCTTTATATGATAACTGCATTTTGCTACCACCCTCTGAAGAGCAAAAAAGACTTGGGAAAAAAGTGATCCTAGAGTAGGTGCTTTATGACTCGCTACAGCCTTGCTTTGCAAGCCTTGCCTTGCCTTGCAGCATCTGAAAAAAGAATGGGAAGATTTTCTTGTATTCGATAGAGTAGGAAGTTACAAAAGTAGGACCCTGTTTGTTCTTTCTAATGCTATTTCTTTTACATTGGCATTCTGGAATAAAGACTCAGGAACATTTATTTGCCTTTTCACATCCTCTAGAAATAAATGCAAATGTTCCCGCAGTCTTTGAGAAATAGAGGAACATTCTTCCCTAATGGACTCCTCTTGGGAGCAGTTACGTCTAGCCCTAAGAAATTCTCCCACTAGTATAGCTTTTAAAGTATGGGAAGGGTGACACCTTTTAGTCAGGATAGTGGTATTTCATGTGCCTTGTTTACAAAATGTCTTAGTATCTATTTGATGAGAATTTCAATTTCCTTCAAATGTGGTGTCCAAAAATATAAATAATAATTTTGTCCAAAAATATAAAAAATAATTTTATATTTATCCAAATCATATGTGAATTGCAATTTAAAATAATTGTGGTTCATATCTACAAGAGATAGAACACTTTCTGGGTTATCCTTCCATATAAGTAGCAGGTCATCTATGTAGCAACTATACCTCAATATATACTGTTTATGGGGTTACTTCTGTGAAGATAACTTTCTCCTCCCATGTGTTCATATATGTTTGCTAAAAAGGACATTGGAGAAAGTAGATGTCATTGAACAAGAAGTAATTATGTTGTAGGAATTCTATAGACATAACCAAGAAGTTATGCAACTTTAGGTCAGAAGAACTGAATATATATAGATGTTCTTTCACTGATAATACAGCCATGTTATGGGAAATTGATGAATACAGTGACTGACCCATGTAAAGTTTTCTTCCCAGATGATCTCATTCATCTGAGAAAGAACCATTTTGTGACCTCTGATATAACCTGGGAGTCTTTTTACTAATGGTTGTAGATAATTATCCATCCACTCATACAGTGGTTCAAGAATAGAACCAATATCTGCTACTATAGGTCTCCCCTTAGGTTGTTCTCTAGACTTATGAATTATAGGCAGGTGATGGACCCACTGAAGGTCGATATGCGTGAACCTGGATGACTGTATGTTGTATTGCCTCAAGTAAATAAAGTATTGCAAGAGCTACAGTGGGTGCAAGCTATATTTATTCATTAAAATTCTGCATGCCTGTGAAATGGTGACAAAGAAAGTTGCCTAAAATTATCCATAGGTGACTCTTTAAAAACCTTTATAGGTTATTTATTTATTTCTTTCAGGTACTTATATAGCGCTGTCAATTTACGCAGCGCTTTACATATATATATTATGCATTCACATCAGTCCCTAACCCTCAAGGGGTGTACAATCTAAGGTTATCAGTTTAGAGTAAAACATGAACTCTATTGCCAGAATTATTGCTCTCACTTCAATGCAGCAATACCTCACATGTGTGATGCAATCACTGTTTACATATCCATTCCTAAACTAGGTGCATGTTTGCATTTGCATGAGAGCACATGGGGATGGAGGTGCTTTAATTTTTTTCCCATTTATTGTGTTCACATTTTTTTTTACATTTTTCTTTATTTAACTTTATTGTTACATAGTTATCTATTTAGTCTGGCTGAAAAAAGATTTGAAAAAGAGATTTGCAGCCCCTGTCACCATTTAAGCACTGCTTAAGACCTAACATCCAACTATGATGCCCCACTGCCCCTTGATAAAAGAGATTCTTGGGTAGAGTGGAGAAGCTCTCTGACAGCTTTATCTGATCTGCATGTTTCACGTCCTTATCCTCCTTTACCCTCTATAGAAGTACAAAGCCGAATACTTTGCATATTCTCGTATGCTTCCTCTTATAGCAATAGCTGCTGTTACATAGTTACATAGTTAATCTGGCTGAAAAAAAGACAAAAGTCGATACAGTTCAAACAAAAAAAAAAGTTATAATCGTATACACACAGTTGATCCAGAGGAAGGCAACCCCCCCCCATCCCACCCAGCAAAGCATGATCCAATTTGCTCTTGCAGGGGAAAAAATTAAATCCTGATCCCCCCACAAGCAACCGGATATCCCCTGGATCAACTTTACTTATAAATGTTAGTATTCCGTTATAATATATGTATCTAGGAAAGAATCCGGGCATTTTTTAAGGCATTCCACTGAGCTGGCCAGAACCAACTCTTGAGGGAGTCTATTCCACATTTTCACAGCTCTAACTGTGAAGAAACTTTTCCATATTTGGAAATTAAATCTCTTTTCCTCCAGACGTAAAGAGTGCCCCCTTGTCCTCTGTGATGACCTCAGGGTGAATAACTGTAAACTGAGTTCACTATATGACCCACTGATGTATTTATACATGGTGATCATATCCCCCCTTAATCTCCTCTTCTCAAGAGAGAATACATTCAGTTCCTCTAATCTTTCCTCATAGCTGAGCTCCTCCATGCCTCTTGTCAGTTTGCTTGCCCTTCTTTGCACTTTCTCCAGCTCCCCAATGTTCATTTTGTGAATTGGTGCCCAAAACTGAACTGCATATTCCAGATGAGGTCTTACTAATGATTTGTACAAGGATAAAATCTCTCTCTCTCTCTCTCTCGTCTACACCTCTTTTAATACAAGAGAGGATTTTCCTTGCTGTGCATTGTATGTCATTATTAAGCTTATGATCTACCAAATGTCCCAGATCCTTCTCCATCATTGATTCCCCCAGTTGTAACCCCCCTAGTATGTATGGTACATGCATATTCTTAGCCCCCAAGTGCAAACCTTTACATTTATCAACATTAAACTTCATTTGCCACATAATTGCCCAATTAAACAGTGTATTGAGGTCGGCTTGTAAGCTGAAGACATCCTGTAATGACATTATTCTACTGCACAGCTTGATGCTATTTGCAAAGACTGAAATGGTATTTGTAATGTCAGACCCTATATAGTTTATAAATGTATTAAAAAGTAAGGGTCCCAACACTGAACCTTGGGGTACACTACCAACAACCCTACACCATTCAGAGTATGAATCATTAACCCCTATTGTCTGAATATGATCTGTTAGCCAGTTTTCTATCCATTTACATACTGATTTTTCCAAGCCTGTAGACTTTACCTTACACATTAGCCATGTGTGGGGAACCGTGTAAAACGCTTTTGCAAAATCCAAGCATACCATATCCACAGCCACCCCTCTATCCAAGGTTTTGCTCACCTCATCATAAAAAGAAATCAGATTTATTTGACAACTTTTGTCTTTCATGAATCCATGATGATCCCTTTTTAAATATAGACAACACATTGGCCTGACATCAGTCCAGTGGTACTATGATAGTCATTAAAAATTAGAAACACTGACTTTGAAATGACAGAGCTCAATTATTTAAGGACCTGTGTGTGTATGCCATCTGGTCCAGGTGCTTTATTGAAGCTGGAAGTGACTAAATATTTGTTTCATTCATCACAGAGGAGATCAGGGAATGGATGTTCCTCCATCTCCCCTGTAGGCATCTTAACTAACTGCATTTAGCAGTCCCAGGCCCCCCAGTGGAATGGGAAAGGACCGGAACAGTGGCTAGAGGGGGGGGCCCCTTCCAAGCCCTGTAGAGCTGCTTGGATCACTTGCACATGAAAGCCAATCGCCAACTCTAAAAAGGCCATGATCCAGGCATAACTGCTTCCCATCTGGGAATGCAGATCTCCTAGCCCCTCACTGTTGGGAAGGAAGCCCTAAGGCCTACTCCCAAAGAGGAGGCAAGATGGGGATCATTCTTGACTATATCTCTTCAATTTTGTAGGTTCCACTCAGTACAAAAAGAATACTGCGCCCCAGCAAACTGGTGCTGCCTACACTTTCCCATATTTATATGTTCATCATCCACCAGGCTCTGACAGACAGGTACCTGACAGTTCTCATATTTTATCTGGTGGCAACACCTTGTAACCAGTGGGGAAATGACTTCATCACTCTCACTTTACCTTTTAAGTATATAAAGCACACTAAGATTCAAGTAGAAATACATATGCCTCTTCTATTTAGAACATTTTTGCTTATTCTGGAGTTTACCTTTATCTTGCTGAGCTAGTATATTTTAAGGAGAATAAACTTTTTTGTGTACTTGTTGTTTTAAAAAAAATGGGAAACAATTTGAAAAAAAATGCAAATTTCTAACAGTTTAACCAAGACTAAATGTTTTACCATCTTACCAAATAAAAAGCGGAAAAAGATTCATTTTAACTGATAATTAACGACCTAGAGACCTTGACAGAGGCAAGGTAAATAAATAATAATGTTGTCACAAAGTTAACTAGCTTTATTAAATGCATAGCCTAATCTAATTATAAAATCATATTTTAAAAACATGTCAGAAAAACATCTGGGAATAGTTTTTCCAAATGATGTATTGTCACAGCTGAAAGCTGGAGAAAATGTTTGATTCTTCTATGACTCACAAATAAGTCAGATTCATGACAAAACATGACATTTCACTGACAAATCGTGATAAAACAGCAGCAATTTATGCAAATGTCCCTGCTGTGTTAAAATATAATTTAGCCCACCATTCTTATTTGAACTATATATTTTACTTTTATAATAAAAGACTATGATGATGTACCAGCTTTACCAAGGACAAAATGAAGATCACTAAGCTGTTCTAGAACAAAAGAGTGCTGTTTGTCTAGGACAGTGATACTTTAGACTTGTTTACTTTGGAACCCCACATTTTCGGAAGTCATTGTTCTATGAAGACAGCCATTTGTGTAACATTGCTGGTGCCCAAAGTACTGATGAGGCAATAAGACTGAATTGCTAGCTCCCTCATCACCTCCTCCAACGCTCGCCTCCAGGACTTCTCCAGAGCCTCTCCCATCCTCTGGAACTCCCTACCACATCATGTCTGGTCAGCCCCCACCCTGTCTGCCTTTAGGCGATCTTTGACAACTCACTTCTTCAGGGAAGTCTACCCCACCTCCACCTAAGAACTGTACTTGAATCACCTCCACCAGATCATCCCCCAAAGCTATCACCTTTTGTATCACCTCCCCCTTCCTTTAGATTGTAAGCTCCATGAGCAGGGCCCTCACATTCCTTCTGTACTGAAATGTATTGTAATTGTACTGTCTCCCTTATATTGTAAAGCGCTGCACAAACTGTTGGCGCTATATAAATCCTGCATAATAATAATAATAATTACTAAAGGAAATGAGAATCTTCACTTGATAAACTGAGTGAATATCCCTGTTTATTAATTTAATCTGCACATGACTTTGTAAACTGAACACAGCTATAGCTAATTAAATGAAAATTCTCATCTCCTTTTAGCAAATCAACCCCAGGGGGTCTGTGAACATAGGTGTTGCTAAATCACTGTTTTTAAAGGCTACATTCACCTTTGGAACATGTTACATTTTCCACCTGTATTTAGGATGGAACATGTAATATGCTTCTGCCTTCTCTCCACCCGACCCCCCCCCACCTCCTGGTTACAATGGGCTTGGGATCTTCTCCCCACACCCACTGTCACAATGTAAAAACAGCTCAATTGGGAAGGGCTCCACCCAGACAACTGCATAATTTATCCATAGACTTCTGTCAATGAATGAACTACAAGTACTGTTGGCCACTGCTGCTGAGGGCTTGTAGTTCTGAACAAACTGCAAGGGGCTGGTGAGTGCTCTAATAGTTCATTGATTCTTCCTGCAATTCAGTAACTTCCTGTCCATTCAAAGAACAGGTAGACAGTGTATTGAGCGCCTGGAGGAGCCTGACATTGCACCTTCTATCTCCAGTGTAAAAAAAATAATGAATGTACTTTTTTTTACCTGCAAAAAGATGTGCATTATTACTTTTTTTTTTTATATAAAAAGTGAACTTAGCCTTTAAGACCCAGCCTAATGGTGAGCCATTGTGATATGGCCACAAATGTGGGAAGATATTTCTTCTGGCACCTGAAATGCTAATAAGCTCTTCTCCAAGATTTTTAAATGTGGCTAGGCCACTGCAATAAATTTCTAAGCTCTGGTAAGTCATGGCTCATTCTTTTGGTAAAACAATACAAACTGTATTCTGAAATAATTTTAACACCCAAAAGATACGATATACAATACAGTGTTCAGCACAATTGATAGTTTGGGGACCTTAACTCAAGATGTGCAACTGTGGCTAGATCAAACCTGGTCATTTGATTTTTTTCATGAGATCGTACTCAAAGTTGCAAAAATCCCTATTCTTCAGAGACTGGCATATAAATGTGAGTAAAGAAATATTTAGTTGTAGTAGATAACAGATACTGTATTTTGTATTTAATTTTCCTAGCAAAGCAATACAGAATATAACAATAAAGACCGATTGAGTTTAACTGCCCTATTGTTTTTCTCCTCCAGTTTTAACCACTTGACCTCCAGAGGATTTACCCCCCTTAATAACCAGGCCTCTTTTTGCTACTCAGCAATACACTAATTCAACTGATAATTGCGCGGTCATTCAATGCCTCACCCAAACAAAATTTACGTCCTTTTTTTCACACAAATAGAGCTTTCTTTCGGTGGTATTTGATCACCTGTGCGCTTTTTATTTTTCACGCTATAAACAAAAAAAGGCCAAAAATTTTGAAGAAAAACAATATTTTTTACTTTCAGCTATAAAAAATATATAGTAAACTCAAAGTTGGTTATAAATTTAGGCCAAAATGTATTCTGCTACATGTTTTTGGAAAAAAAAATCCCAATAAGTGTATATTGATTGCTTTGTGTGAAAGTTATAGAGTCTACAAACTATGGTATAGATACTGCAATTTACGCCATTTTTTTTGCTATACAGCGCTGCGCTAGTTTAACGGACAATTACGCTGTCATGCAATACATAAATGAAATTTACATCCTTTTTTTTCCCACAAATTGAGCTTTCTTTCGGTGGTATTTTATCGCCTGTGTGGTTTTTATTTTTTGCGCTATAAAAAAAAAGGCTGACAATTTTGAGGAAAAAAAACAATATTTTGGACTTTTTGCTATAAAACATGTCCAGTAAAAAAAAATTTAAAAATCAAATTTAGTCATAAATTTCTGCCAAAATGCATTCTGCGACATGTCTTTGCTAAAAAAAAAAACCCAATACTTGTAAATTAATTGGTTTACGTGAAAGCTATAGCGTTTACAAATGGCGGGAAAGATACTGGGATTTTTAGTTTTTTTTTTATACTAATAATGGCGGCGATCAGCGACTTATGGCGGCGATCAGTGACTTATGGTGGCGATCAGCGACTTATGGCGAGACTGCGGGACTGTGGCTAACATTCTGACATTGGGGGGTACTGACTTGGGGTCACTGACATCCCCAGTGACACCAATACAGTGATCAGTGCAAAAATAAAAACACTGACACTGTACTAATGGCACTGGGGAGGAAGGGGTTACGTTTTTATTCAGGGAAAGGGTTAACTGTGTGAGGGGAGTATTTTACTAGGGGACGGGGGTGAGTACTGCAGGGAACACCGCTGTTCGGGAGAGAGAAACTCTTCTGTCCCGATAAGCGTGTCCTGGAGCTGTCAGGGAACTGACAAAAAGCACAGCTACTGAAGCTGTGCTCTCTGTCAGCGATTGCCGCTGATCGCCGGGACATAGCCGGTAACAACCGGGTGTGACCCGGCGACTGACATCCGCGCCTGTGATCAGCCGGACAGGTAGGGCGGCGGCGCGCCTCGCACGCGCCCCCTACCTGTTTACAAAACACACGTTTTAAAACGTGCCTTTTCCCAGCCGTTCCACCCTGCCGCCGCATTTATACAGTGGCTGGGCGGCATGTGGTTAAAAAATATTAGCTTAGTTGTTTTTCTCTCTGGGAGCATTATGCTAAAGCAATGAACCTTTGTTGTTATGCCTCCGTACTTTTTTGTTATTTATGATAGGGACCTTTTTACTGCCACTGTAGCATAGTCATGTCAGTAATTATGTCAATCACTTGTTTTCAGATCTGTGCTTTTACAAAGGCACACAAGCCCTTGCCACAGCTTTATAGGACATAACACCATGAACAGTCTGACATTAATGATACTTTGTCAATAACCATTAAAGGTTCTTAAAGACTTTTTCAGCTCATCAGCTTGGTTCCCATGAGCCTCATTATATGCAATCTGTGGCAAGTTACAGCTGTAGCCCCAGTCAGAATACGAAAATGTCCCAACTATACAGATGTACTTTTTTCCCGCATGGCAACTAACGTTGATGCTGCCAATTTGAAGGATTTGTTAAGCTTGCCTCCTTTCTCTGAAAATATATTATCTTCATTTAAAATTCCAGACTTGCAGGATTCTAAGCTCTATCTAATTCTGGTAAATTGTCATATTTATTTTTGTCTGTGTCAAATATTGATGTAATTTACATTGATGGGTTTGTATCTTTTATATGGAGCTCAAAAATGTCAAAAATGATAACAATATTTCTGACAGCTTTTAAATTTCACCCTAAAAAGTATACATCATGCTATTCCAGAAATACATACACATTTATCCCTGTGTTATCTCTGTCATAATTATTGGTAGAGCTGCAAAATGTATATATGAAGCAATTACATTTATATGCTCAGAATAAAAACTACTTTGCATGGACATAGGTCTTCATGTGAACAAACTTTTAGTAAATAATTTATCTTATAAAATTACTTACTTGAAAAGTTTCTGTGCTTAACTGTGCTATTGTGTCCCACACAGAGAAATTTAGATAATAAATATAACCTAAAAGTTAACTACACTTTTGTGGGAAAAAATAGCAAATAAAAAAAATATAGTGTACACAATTGCTACACAAGTCATATTGTAATTGAATGTTGATAAACAATTACCTTTCCATTCTTTCTACAGAGCTGTAATTTTCTGTAAAATGCAATGTAATATGGCTACTTGGAGGCATTCTGTACACAGATGATGTACTGAAGGCCCCCAGAATTTTCATTTCCTGCTTGTGTGATTGGCTTACTAATTTTCCCTGAAGTCGGTACTAAGATACAGATCAAATTTGTGGGCATCCTCTGCAACAAAAATATCCTTTTTTGGTGAGATGGTACCAAAGGGAAAACACATCTAATGGGATGCAGACCCTGCTATTTTCCTTATTAGAGCCCTGCAGGTGCAGCAGCTGATTCATAGTTATGAAATCACTTCCATACAGATTTACACTGCACATGGACACAGACAAACAAGCATTTATTTTTTTTCAGAAGAACACAAGTTTGTTAAAATCCTTGCAATGTACACCAGAAAGGAATGTTTTTTCCTCAACAAAAGTGGAGTTACTCTTTAAAATATATATAGTTTATGAGGTCTTTTATAGTGGTTACTCTCTTTCCTTCATTTGATAGTAGACATATTTTACTCAAACATGCGTGGTCATGCCTATCAAGTTGTCTAGTCCCACCTTCAGAGATTTTTCATAAATCCCCCAGGGCATATTTGTAATGAAATCATATTTATTATATTTTATCTGAAATTTGCACCACAATTGTTAAATGCTCATTCAAAGTTTGATGATGAACATAGTGACATGGGTTGTGGCAATTATGTGGACTAAAATATTATTATTATTATACAGGATTTATATAGTGCCAACAGTTTGCGCAGCACTTTACAATATAAGGGAGACAGTACATTTACAATACAATTCAGTACAGAAGGAATATGAGGGCCCTGCTCATGGAGTTTACAATCTAAAGGAAGGGGGAGGTGATACAAAAGGTGATAGCTGCGGAGGATGATTTGGTGGAGGTGATTCAAGTACAGTTCTTAGGTGGAGGTGGGGTAGGCTTCCCTGAATAAGTTTGTTTTCAAAGATCGCCTAAAGGCAGACAGGGTGGGGGCTGACCGGAAATACTGTGGTAGGGAGTTCCAGAGGATGGGAGAGGCTCTGGAGAAGTCCTGGAGGTGAGTGTGGGAGAAGGTGATGAGGGAGCTAGAGAGGAAGATATCTTTGGAGGAGCAGAGTGGGCGATTTGGGCAATTTCTGCGGATGAGGTTGGCGGTGTAGCTAGGGGCAGTGTTGAGGATGGCTTTGTAAGCTGTAGTTAGTATTTTGAATTTTATACGTTGGGTTAGTGGAAGCCAGTGAAGGGATTGGCAGAGAGGGGCACCAGTCACTGTTTGTTTGTAATATGTATGAGCCTAGCAGCAGCATTCATAATAGACTGAAGGGGTGTTTTGAAAATTCTCGTAGAAACCTTTGTTATGGCAGAAAAAAATGCCTGGCACGTGTAAAAGTGTGTAACGCATTTAGGCGCATTTAGGCATATTTACAGGAGTCAAGTGCTTGGGTATTCATTCATTTCATTAGCCAGAATAACAACTTATTCTGACCCTTTAAATGAATTAATGCTCCAGGTTTAAAGGTGCCTAGCATGAAAGCACATTTACACACATTTACAAGTGTCAAGTGCTTTTTTCTGCCAAAACTCTAGATGGACTGATAGTGCTTTTTTTTCCTACCTCCATGTGCATGGACATATAGGTTAAAATGCAGGGCAATTTAGAGGCAGGGAAAAAAATGCCAGATGCTCCTAGGAGCCTAATAGTTTCAGCCAAAACATCAGCCTCCAGGAAGGAGGGTCCACCCCCCAGCACACAGTAGATGACTTAACCCCCAGTTCTATGTTTGTCTGACCTATAAAGAAGGGGGTGTGTCACTTCCCTCCATAAGATATCACATTTCACTGAGCTGGGTGCTCTATCTCTGCAGTGTGTGTATGATTTTAGTTGCATGCTCCCTGTTTTCTGCTGTTGAGGGATGCTGTGTAAAATATGTGTTTTGCAAGACTGCAGTGGATAGAGACTGCAGATAAACAGGTACAACTTATATAAGAAGATTTGTATCATCTCTGTGTATCATATGAGACCAGACAGTTTGTGGGGTATATTTTAAGGGTTTACAACCACTGCAAGGCATATATGTTTTAGGCATAAGTAGAAATGAATGAACTGAAAAGTTCAATCAGTTGCGGTGCAGACATATTTATAAAAAAATGTACAAACCATGAAGTTACAAAGAAGCAAACAACTGATTTATTGAACTGAAGACTGTTGTTCTTCTAACATCCAGTCGGGGGGGGATTAAAAATTACATTTATAAGCAGATGTATCAGATTACATCAGAAAAATGTACAAACCATGAAGTTACAAAGAAGCAAACAACTGATTTATTGAACTGAAGACTGTTGTTCTTCTAACATCCAGTCGGGGGGGGATTAAAAATTACATTTATAAGCAGATGTATCAGATTACATACATACATGGTCAGATGTATAAAGTGTTTATTTCACTCCACTTTACTACACAGTTTAGTACATCATGCACTAGACGTATGTGTGTAGGTTGAGGGAATGGGGGAGGGTTGCTTCAGCTGATGAAACTGAAATGGTGTTATAATCTATTGAATAAAGCAGCTATTGTATACAGTATTCGGTCCTTATTTTTATAATTATATTAAAAAAGGGGAGTAAAAATATAAAAGATAAGCTTATATGCAATTAAATAAATATATATATATATATATATATATATATATATCTATATATATAGACTATGCTCAAAACATTACCAAGAATCCATGTACTTATTAAGTACAGGCAGTACTAAAACATCAAATGACAAGGTTTGACTCATCCATTAGATTCTGTATAAATTATCCAAATTTTGTCCTGTTGACTCATTTTGTTAAGCCCACCCTTGCAAGTACAGAAGGAAATACATTTATACAGAAGAAGTTAATAAAGCTTCTGATTTTTTTTATGCAGCTGTGTATAATATGTGACCTAGAAAGAGCAATGGTTTAATATATGACATTACCTGAGCAGCCTATATATCTAAGGTAAGGTAATATTGTTTTACAAAACTAGAAGACATTTTTATGCAGATTAAATATTGAATTAAGAAAAATCTCAATGCTAGACTAGGCTTTATTGATGTAAAAAAAAATTAAATAGAGTTTATTACCTGGAAAATACAGAGCAAAGCCTTGTACATAATACATTGCTTCTAATGCACATTTATTATATTATGTTGGCTTTCTTTATTTAAAAAAAAGTATATAGATATTTTAAAAACATTTTAAAAAAGTATAGCCAAATTTATGTTTAAGGTTTATTGATTGTACCATACCTGCCAGCTATTTTTTTAATTTTTAAACCTAAAAGTCCAGCTTCAGACAAATTCAGGCTTTATTAGATAATAAATCCCAATCTGTGTGTCTCTGTAAATTAATTTTAATTCCTTATTAAAGTACTGACTTCCCTGACTTAGTTCCCCCAGTCATTTAAGGGTGTTCCTAGAGGCCAAACCTAGTTTTTGTATGTGAATCACATGCAGGTAACTTTATGCCCGAAAAGAGACTGTTAATGATGCATGCACTGTCTCCAACAGCTATAATTACTTTATTATATAGCCACCAACACTATGCCATCCAAATTCTTTCTTAACCCTCTATCTTTGTTATCTTTAAACATGACCATCTTCTATATTTATTATAAAGTACAGAAAGGAATATTAGAAAAATAAAAAAGATTCATATTGATTAGCCACTCCACCCACCCTTCCTAAAAAACGAACCCATCGTGTGGCAGGATGTTAGCAGCAGGGTGAGATTTTCATTTAGTTAATAAGTTTACTTGAGCCTTGGTTTCAAAGTAAGTTCTGTCAGTTCTATGGCATTTTTAACTCTTTGATTACGCAACATCAATCTATCCAACCTCTTGGAAATCACAAGAGTTACTCTATACCTACAGTATCTAGTTGCCTGTTCTGAATTGAGATAATTTGGGGACAAATATTCTGAAGTTCTAAAGTTTCCACATAACTTCTATCAAGACTAGATGGGTACCAGTCCCAAATGAGTGGTGGTGAGTGAATGATTTGTGCAAAACAGATGTACTGATTTTGTCCTGTTGGAATTCTGTTACTTAGACAGATTTTGCTTGAAAAAAAAACAAAACAAAACACCTTTTTATTTTATTTACAGGTTGAATTAATCATGTATTTAGGTTAGTTTAGTTAATTACATATTACTGTTCTATTTTATGTTTCTTGTATATTCAAATTAAATTGGTGTGCTGGAATTTTTCATTTTATTTTGTTAATTTTTTTATACAGTTTTTTTTATTATTTGTGCAGCTCTATGCATCAACCAAATGCCAGGTAAATTTTACTTGCTCTTGTATCTGATTTGCATTTTGCAGAAATACCAACATTTCATCAAAATCTCCTAATTTTCAAAAATGTAATGTTCCTAATTAAAGTATTCACTTAGTCTCTGATAAAAAAAAAAATAGTTATCAGATAATAGATACATGCCATAGAAGTAACTTGAAGCGTGTGGACCCCAATGCAAAAATTGACCTTGAACCCCCCTACTACCACACACTGCTTCCAGCACGTGCCAAGATACTCCTACCACTCGCCAAAATATTCCAAATGGCTATAACGTTATTTCACATCTTTATTTAAATATTGAAAGGGTAATTCAAAAGATTCTGGAGCAACTGTTCACATTTTCACATACTATACCTCTCCAATTCTTTTGAATACTTATACACAGACCCCAACCTAGGCTCTCTGAGTTTACTGAATCACCTGTGCAGGATGTCGAGGAAAGAGCTTTTGTAAGGGCTAATTCACACATTGTGCATTGTGTGGTGAGAGATATTTTACTGCATTGTAAAACATCTGTCACAGCTAGGACACACAGAAAACAATTGTTTCCTGTGTGTCTCATTCACACTGCTATGCAGCTCAGAGATGTGCTGCATCGTGCAGCAAAAAAATGTAGACGTGCTGCATTTTATCGCAGAGCACTGTACAGAATTGCATGGCACTATACAACAGTGCAGCACATTGCTTTTGTACACTTCAATTAAAGTTAGTCCAAAACAAAAAAAGGAGCCACATGATGCATGGAATTGCTCACCACACTGCCCTGTAGCACATGTGGGAATGGACAGCTGCCAGACAGGTGAAGCACTCTGGCAGCTGTCTGCTCTAGTGTGAATAGAACCTTTAACCCAGTGTTTTTCAACTTTTTTTCAGCCACAGCACACTTTATATTCAAATATTTTTTTTATTGAGGTTTCAACATACAAAAGTGATATTTGGTAATCAATCATATATGGTTCACATTTGAGGATAACAGTATATAAAAATAAGAACAAGAAGGGAAGTGGAGGCTCCCCACCAGGTGGCCGGGGAGCCTACCCCTCCATACGTTGGTTACATGAGAGGTATGCTTCGTATGTCATGAACCATTCTAGGAAACTAATGAAATATAAGAATGGGGAGAACATAAGGGTAGTGGAGAAACAAGGGAATAGGTGGAGGGAAGGGAGGGTAGGCACCAATTTAGTGTGGTCAGAGAGTATTGTACTCATTTCTAATAGTAATCATATTATTGAGCAATTAGGGTTAGTAAACCATTGTGACCATTGGGTTTTAAATTTGTGGTAGGAAGAATTATAGAGTGCTGTTCTTCTTTCCATCTCGCATTGGAGGTTAAGATCGGATATGAGGCGGGACAAAGAAGGGATTGTGGTGGATCTCCATAGTTTGGTGATGTTAATTTTTGTGGCTGCTAGGATGTGTATGATAATAGTACGTACGGTGACAGGGAACATGTCTATTCCAATGTGGAGAAGAGCTAGGGCAGGATTTGGAGGAATTAAAGTTCCTGTGAGTGATGAAATGATCTGGAAAACCTTATTCCAATAAGACTTAAGGGATTTACATGCCCAGAGTATGTGAAGGAGTGATCCCTTTTCTCCACAGTGTCTCCAGCAGAATTGTGAATGTTGAGGGTAGAATATGGATAATTTAGTTGGGGTCAGGTACCATTGGTGTAGGATTTTCAAGTATGTTTCCCAGTGGGAACTACATTTAGAAGCTTTAAAAGTGATAGTGAATGTTTTTTCCCAAGTGTTTGGGGTTATTAGTTGGGAGAGATTCTTTTCCCAATTGATTAAAGAAGAAGTGTATGTAGTGAATTGTATTTCAGCAATAAGTGAATAGAAAGTCGAAATTCCTTTCTTAGGGTACTGTGTTCTTTGGAAGAATTGCTTTGCAGTTGCAGGAATTCCTATTTCAGATGATATACGTGTTTTGGAGATGGCGTGGGCTATTCGCATATAAGTATATTGTTCTTTGTCGGGAAGATGAAATTTCTTTTGGATAACGGAGAATGAGTCCAGTTTATGGTTTGTGTAGATATCTTGGATGTGGAGTATACCAAGGCTGCTCCATGGTAATATGTTTAGGTGAGGAGTGAGGAAGTGCAGGGATGAAAGGGGAGTGAGAATTTTCACATTGCTTTTGTTTGCTTGGTTGCGGATTGAAAAATCAAACCAAGCATTAAAAGAAGCCTGGATACAGGGGTGTGCTTGTAGGTTTTTAGGTTGAGCTGCTCGTGGTATGAACAGTATGTCTGTTAATGTGTGTGGCCAGCATAAGGAGTTTTCTAATTTGGTCCAGATCTTCTCGTCAGTAGGGTGCCACCAGAAGAAGAGTTGGTCTAATAGGACGGCTTGATGATATGATTTTAGGTGGGGGAGACCTGTCCCCCCTCTGGAAGGTGGGCGTAGTAATAGGTTCGTGGAGCATTGGGGTCTTTTAGAATTCCATAAAAATTTATTTAGTGTAGCTTGAAGTTTAGAAAAGAAGGTATGGGTGACTGGTATAGGGAGCGTCCAAAAGATGTATAATATTTTAGGCAATATGCACATTTTCATGGTTGCTACTCTACCTAGAGTCGATAATGTGGTTGTGCGTAAGCTTTTTAGTTCTTGAGGAATGGTTTCTAATAATGGTTTGTAATTAGTTGCGTAAAGTTGGCTAGTGGTTGCGGTGAGTTTGATCCCTAGATAGGGTATGCTATGTGTTTCCCAGGTAAAGGGAAAATGTTTGGCGATTAGAGATCTGGTTCCTATAGGTGTATGTAGGTTGAGTATAGATGATTTGGGTTCATTAAGTTTGTAATATGAAACTTCCGCATAACAACGGATATGTGAACGTATCGATTGGAGTGATTTATAGGGATTCGTAATCATAAGGATAATATCGTCTGCGAAAAGACTAAGTTTGTGCTCATGTTGATAAAGTTTAATTCCCATAAAGTCTGGGTCGTTTCTGAGATTAGTTGCCAATGGTTCGATAAGTAAGGCAAAGATTATGGGGGATAGAGGGCATCCTTGTCTGGTACCGTTTGATATACAGAAAGGTTAAGAGAGTGTGCCATTTGTCAGTACTCTGGCGGTGGGTTTGGAGTATAGGGATAAAATCGCTGAGAGCATCCAGTCCGTTAGTCCAAATTTTTGTAATGTAAGGGTCATAAATTGCCAATGGATTCGGTCAAACGCTTTTTCCGCGTCTAATGATAGGAGGAGGGATGGTTGGTTTTCGGTCTCGAGGTGATATAGTAGGGATATAATTCATCTTGTAGCGTCAGGAGCTTGTCTACCAGGTATAAATCCCACTTGATCTGGATGGATTAATGTAGGTAGATATGGAAGTAATCTTAGGGCAATTATTTTGGCATATATTTTTATGTCTGTATTGAGTAAGGAAATCGGCCTATAGTTTTGGATTAATTGGGGGTCTTTGCCCGGTTTTGGGATGGTAGTGATTATAGACTGTAACATGTCAGGGGGAAATTCCCCATTTGTTGCGACATGGTTATATAAGGCAGATAAATGTGTAGTGAGGTTAGGTGCTAGTGATTTGTAAAATTCATTAACAATGCCGTCGTTCCCTGGTGATTTATTTAGGGGGAGAGTGTTTATGGTTTTTTTAATTTCTATAGGTGTTATCGGCACGGAAAGAGATTCAAGTTGATGTGGAGTAATGCGGGGAAGATTTGTGTTCTGTAGAAAGTTTCTAATGGAGAGAGTAGTTGGTTGGGTTGTATTTGGGTCATCTTTTATATTATATAGACTCTGGTAATATGTCACAAACGCATTTGCTATATCCTGTGGGTTTGTTAATAGAGTGCGAGTGTTAGGGTGGTGGATTGTGGAGATTTTAGTTTTAAGTCGTTTTTGTTTGACAATTCTAGCAAGGAGTGAGTTTGCTTTATTTCCTAGAGCGTAAAATTTGGTTTTTGTTTTTTGAAGGTTATTATCATAATTGTGGAGTAAAATGGTGTGTAGTCTGTTTCTGTCTAGGGTTAGGGCCGCGGATGTAGAAGGATTTGGGTTCTTTTTGTTTATCTCTTCATGTGCGTGGATAGAGGTCATTAATTGGTCAATTTGTTGGGATCTTTTTCTATTTGTGCAGGAATTTAATTGTATGAGGATACCTCTCATGTAGGCCTTGTATGTTAGCCAAAGTGTAGTAATAGAGATATCAGGAGTAGAGTTCATATCAAAAAAAAGGTCGTGAGCTTCTAGGATATGTTTCTGGTTTTCTGGGTTTCTCAGAAGTGAAGAGTTCAATCTCCAGATGGGTGGTATCGCTGAACGTAGATTATCGTCTAAGGATATACTGATTGGAGCGTGGTCTGACCAAGTTATGGTACCGATGTTAGATGATCTCACGTGCTGTAATGTCCATTTGTCGGTGACGAAATTGTCGATTCTTGAATATGAGAGATGAGGAGGGGAATAGTAGGTGTAATCTCTCTCAGTGCTGTGTTGACATCTCCAGATGTCATACAAATCGTGGTCATGTAAGAAGTGGTTAAGGTCAGGCTTGGTGGATTTTTTGTTGGAGGACGAGTCTAAAAGCGGATTGCCCATAAGGTTGAAATCACCACCAATGATAAGTCTGCCTTGTTTATGATGTGATATGATTTTGTGGAGCTTGCGGAAAAAGGACAGTTGTTTGCTGTTTGGGCCGTATACGTTGTAGATGATATCGTTCAATTGGCACACTAAGATATGGTAACGACCATGTGGGTCGGCTGTGCTTGAGATAATTAGGAGTGAGGTAGTATCTTTAATGGCTGTGAGAACTCCATTCTTCTTTTTAGTGTCAGTTGCTATAAATATTTGGGAGAATCGGTGTAGCTGTAATTTGGGAATTTTCCCTGTGGCGAAGTGGGTTTCTTGTATAAAAATAATGTCGGCTTGGGATTTCCGGACTTCTTTGGAGAGCATCGATCTCTTGAAGGGAGAGTTAAGGCCTCGTACATTGAGGGATGTGATTTTAATCATTTAATAGTCCTTTTTTGAGGTGTGTATCTAAATGGTATGTTGTTTGAGAGAATCGTAGCCCATTGTATGGCCATATGCAAGAGAAAAGGTTTGCGTCCCTGTTATGCGGGGTAGGTTTGATTGGTGAATTAAAGTCAGTCTTCCATATATAGTCCAAGTGAGTAGGCCTTGGGTTGAAGGTAGATATTTGGTGGTGCCACCTTAGAGGAAGGGGAGGAACATAGAGAACAATAATAAAAAAAAGCTTGCGCAAAATGCAAGCAAACCATGCAGCTTCATTAGCTACTTTTAAACTGGGGGGTTTAAACAAACCTTGACCGTCTATGGGGTCAAGCCAAATGTGAACATGTAGAGCGATTTTCATCTGTTCTAGGCCGATCGCCAGTAAATCGGTGTTGAACTAGAGCCTCTGGGGAAAAGCGTAAATATAAGTGTGCCTCAACTTATCTTGATCTGCGTTGTTAGTCATGTTGCCTCCATATGTTGGAGGGGAGGTAGTGCAGTCTCCTGCGTATCTACGGGTATGATGTTCCAGACTTTAAGTAGATCTAGGCCAGCTTCTAGAGATTTGATCGTGCAGATTCTGCCTTGGTGTCGTACTGTTAGCTTCGTGGGGAAGCCCCATTGGTAAGCTATGTTATGGTTTCTTAGGGCCTTGGTAATAGAAACCATTTTTTTTCTGTTGGAAAGAGTGGCTTTCGACAGATCTGCATATAGTCTAAGATTTGCATGTGATGGTGGGAGTGGCGGCGGGTTTCTTGCCACTGTCATGACTCTCTCCTTGATATGGTAGAAATGTATACGGGCTAATACATCTCTCGGGATAGCCGCGGATAGAAATGAAGGCTTGGGCAATCTATGGGCCCGATCGATCGCCAGCTCCAGGTCAGGGATTGTTGGAATGAGGAATTTGATGTACTGTTGTAGGTAAGGTAGTAGTGTCTCGTTGTTAACTGATTCAGGTATCCCTCTAAATTTAATGTTGTTACGGCGCGATCTATCTTCTAGATCGGCTAATTTTAAATTGATTTGTTCAATTTCCGAAGTGTGATCCGCGTGAGCGTTGATCAAATCATTATGTGCTGTTATGATATCTCCCATATTGGTTTCAATGTGAAGTATTCTGCATTCTTGCTGTTTTATACTAGTAATTTGGTTGAGCGATGTGGAGATATCGGTGTGCAGGGTCTGGCGTACTGATGAGAGCATGTTTCTCATGCAAATCTCTGTCAGCGGTTGGTCTGATGCAGGGAACGCATCTATTTCAATAAAGGCTGCGTGTGATGTGTGGGGTGGTAAATTCAGGGCCTGATATGCGGGGCCAGAGTCATCATCTAGTCGTGGCCGAGATTTGGCTGGACTACTGGTTGTGGGGGACAGTGGAGGTGACAACTCACCAGGGTCCCCTGGGTATAATGACTGCTTCAGTCTGGGATCCGTCTGCTGGTCCCTGTAGTCCTCCACAGCGCCGCCTCTATCTCCCTGTCTGCTGTTGCGGGCGCCATTTTGGATTCACGGCCCGACGACCGGGAAGAAGTTTGTCAGTTTCCCCGGCTGTCCCGGGGTTTTTCTTCTGTGGGGCATATGTGCGGAGGAGCGGGCACCTGTCAGTGAGGTTAGTGTGCCGTTTGTAATCCCCAGGGCTGGTGTGTGCCGGTTTAGTGTTGGCGGATGGACGGAGCTGCACTCAAAGCGCATCCATCTAGGTGCCGGCCGCGCATGCGCCCCCCACAGCACACTTTAAAAGTATGCAAAATCTTAGGTGCCCAAGTGTAGAATGTAAAAATGTTTGCATGAATATTTTATAACCTTTAACTGTTAATCATATCCCGAATGAAATCATTAAACTCTCTCTTTCCCTCTCCTTTTCTCTCATTCTTTCTCTGTCTCTTCCCCTCTCTTTTTCTCTCATTCTTTATCTCATTATTTCCATCTCTCTCTCTCTCTCTCTCTCTCTCTCTCTCTCTCTCTTTCTTTCTTTCTTTTGCTCTCTCTCGTTTTCTCTCTTTCCTCCCCTCATTTTTTCTTTTGCTCTCTCTCTCTTTTCTCTTTCCTTCAATTAAAAGAGAGCAACATACACTATATTGCCAAAAGTATTGGGACTCCTGCTTTTACACGCACATGAACTTTAATGGCATCCCAGTCTTAGTTCGTAGGGTTCAATATTGAGTAGTTGGCCCACCCTTTGCAGCTATAACAGCTTCAATTCTTCTCGGTAGGCTGTCCACAATATTTAGGAGTGTGCCTATGGGAATATTTGACCATTCTTCCAGAAGTGCATTTGTGAGGTTAGGCATTGATGTTGAATGAGAAGGCCTGGATTGCAGTCACTCTAATTCATCCCAAAGGTGTTCTTTCAGGTGGAGGTCAGGACTCTGTGCAGGCCAGTCAAGTTCCTCCACCCCAAACTCGCTCATCCATGGCTTTGTGGACCTTGCTTTGTGCACTGGTGCACAATCATGTTGGAACAAGAAGGGACCATCCCCAAACTGTTTCCACATAGTTGGGAGCATGAAATTGTCCAAAATGTCTTGGTATGTTGATGCCTTAAGAGTTCCTGGAACTAAGGGACCAAGCTCAACCCCTGAAAAACAACCCCACACCATAATCCCCCCTCCACCTAACTTTACACCTGGTACAATGCAGTCAGGCAAGTACCATTCTGATGGCAACTGCCAAACCCAGACACATCCATTGGATTGCCATTGGATTACCATACAGAGAAGCATGATTCATTACTCCAGAGAACAAATCTCCACTGCTCTAGAGTCCAGTGGTGGCATGCTTTACACCACTTGATCCAGTGATGGAGACACTACAATGATTTGCTGTCCTTTATCTAAAGATATAAGTACATTGTATTTTTTTTAATAAAAAAACTAAATGGTGTGGGACCCTGTTCATAATGCAGCCTAGTGAAAATGATAAAATAATAATTGAGTCACTACAATATTTCAATGTCTTTTTTCAGTGATATGAACACACTCCAATGTTGACTTAATATTGATTATGAGCTGGATGGTGTGGGTCCTGTTCAAAATGTGTCTTAGTACAAGAGCTTACATACTGTGCATGTGATCACTGCAATATTTTGAAGACTTTTTCAGTGAATTAAATATACTCTAGTGTTTTTGTTAGTTAAAGGCTTTCTGGTGTTTATTTGTTAAAAACGCCTAAATACTGTGCACATAGTAACTACAATATTTTGTTGCAGTGAAATATATGCTACATCAAGGGCCAGTGGATACAGCTACACTGTGACCTTAATGTAGGTATAAATTACGCAATATGATGAAACTGGTAACTTGATGAAGGAATGCCCCATACTCAACATGTTTTGCTTCAAACCTTCATCAGGAGATTGGTGCTATAACAGAAAAAACACAATATAACAGATTATGTAATGTGTATTTTTAAATCGAGCACTGTAGCGGCTATGGCTACTTTATTTTACAGTATATGTTTCTTTTATGCTAAGATTAAATAAAACACTGCATTAAAATAAATCCTGTTTTATGATGGGCGACTAGAGTGAAAAGTGATATATGGCATTTATGCTGTATCTCAAAAACTAGAACTGATAGGGGAAAATTTATGAATTCTTTGGAAACAGCAGGTCAAATATATTCAGGAACAGCTCTAACATTCAAGGCACCAAAATGTGTATTGGCCAGTGATCTGTTATACTGTGTTTTCTCTGTTATAGCACCCAACTCCTGATGAAGATTTAATGCGAAAAATGTCAATTATGGGGCATTCTTCCAGCAAGTTACCAGTTTTAATATATTGATATTGGGTTATTTATACCTAAATATCAATCATTCTGCACTTTGTATAAACTGGTCCTTGATGTGAGGTTGTCTCTATTTGGTGCAAATTAATGTTTACTTTTACAGTTATGCATGGTGTCTTTTAGCTGGGATTTTAACCACTTTCCACCTGGCTTATTGCAAAATGATGGCCAGGCAGGACTTTTCTTGTTCTGGGTGGACATCATATGACATCCTCCCAGAATGCACCTTGTGTGTGGCTGTGTAGCTGTGCTGCAGGCACGATCTGTCACTGACTGTGTCCACTAGACAAAGCAGATGACAGATCACTTTACCATCCCACTGCAGGTACCCTGTGACCACTGTGACTGATCACTGCAGATCATATGATAATTGTATACAATTAATGGATTTAATTCATGACATTCATTGTGTACAGTTGTGTTGCGAGCTGTGATTGGCCACAGTGACCATATGGTACAGACAGGGCCAATCACAGTCCATCTATACCATGTGATTAGCTGTGACCAATCACAGCTAATCACAACAATAAATAATGAATGAATAAATTTCATTCAGAAAATCCTAATCACTTCCCAAGAGAAGTACAATGCTACTATGATAACACACGGCATAGGCATTCTTGGAAATACACCCCAAAACACATTTCAAGGAGCACCTTCAGGCGCTCACAAAATTATCACATTTTGGTAGAGACTCCAAGGTTTAAGAGGCATGGTGAGTCTTTTAAATACATATGTTTTGCTAAGTTTTTGGAAAAAGCAGAAAGAAAATGAAAATTATTTTTTTACACAAAGTGGTCATTTAAACAGGATATTTTTCACACAAAGCATGGGTATATTTATAATTACACCCAAAAACACATTCTGCTGCTCTTCCTGAATATGGAGATACCACATGTGTGAGACTATTTCAATGTTAGCACTGATTATGTGCCAGACATTGTATCTTGTGTATCACCAAAATTAATCAGTTATACCACACTTTATCCAGAATTGACTACTTCTTCTCCAACCCCATCTTACTACAAAACATCACGGACTCCAATATACATGACATTGTGATCTCTGATCACTCCCTGATCTCTATAACTCTACAACACACACAGCCCACCAAACAAATCCAAACCTCTTTTGGGAAACAGGCAAGGTGGTCCTCCGTGGTAGAATCATAGCATTTACCTCCACCTACAAGAAAAACCTTCTCTGAAAAAGCATAGAGGCAAGCCACCTTCTAAGACAGACACAGAAAGATTTAGCAAATCTTAACTCTCACGAAAATAGAAAAGCTTGGTCAGGTGCCAAACAACAATTTGATACCCGGGCAGCAGCTCAAGAGGCTCTGTACCAGTCCCATAGTGACCTGAATTTTTACAAATTCGGTAACAAGCCAGGAAAGCTGTTAGCACGGCTATGCAAAAAAACCTTTTATATTCACCCTCTTCGCATCCCTGAGGGACTCCCAGGGAATATTAAAAAGCAAACCTAACAACATTATTTCCATTTTAGAAAATTTCTTCTGTAATCTATATGGTTCAGACCCTATAGATATCGCTCTGGACACCTCCTTTCTGGACCACATCTCACTACTGCATTTAGACTCAACCACGCTCCAATCCCTGAATGCCCCAATATCTCAATCAGACATCTCACTACGCATCAAATCCCTCATTAACGATAAAGCCCCCGGGCCTGGTGGCTATACAGCCGAATTTTACAAACTCATGGCCGAAACTCTTTCCCCTACCTTACAATCAGTGTTCCACTCAATCCAGGGGGGAGGGGACTACCTTCCCTCTGGATTCCAAGCCCACATTAAACTGATTGCCAAAAAAGATAAAGACCCGATGGACCCTGCATCATATCGGCCAATATCCCACTTGAACTTAGACACAAAACTTCTATCAAAAACCGTCACCTGTCGCTTAGTCACTAAACTACCCACTCTCATCCATCCTTCGCAAGCGGGTTTCATGCAGGATCGCTCGGCTGCATCAAATATTTGTAAGGGGATATCAGTCCTGAATCAAGCCGCTATTGGCTCACCCCGAGATGCAGCAATTGTCTCACTAGACGCTGAAAAGGCTTTCGACAATGTCAATTTCGAATGGCTTTTCTTATCACTATGGAAATTTGGATTTGAGGGCCCTTTCATGCACCTGGTCCAAGCCATATACTCATCACCAATAGCCCATGTCTTAGCGGCAGGTCATATATCCAACCCCACAAGGGCACCAGACAGGGTTGCCCTCTATCCCCTTTACTCTTAAACCTGGCCCCGGAACCCTTAGCACGTTTCTGACCTTCATGGAATCACAATCGGTCAACAAAAACTGTGAATCTCTTTATTCGCGGATGACATTTTAATTTTTACTTCAAACCCGTCTTTCGATCTGCCATACAGTCAAGATCTTTTCAGCCTTCCGCCTCTGCTCAGGACTCCATATAAATTTCTCTAAGAGTGAGGAACTTCCACTATTCCATACCCGCCCTCCTGTATGTTCCCAAAATGTAATATTTAAATAACAACTAAGCACATCACCTACCTAGGCATAAAGATACGGAAATTAGCATCATCTCTATACACGCTTAACTATACGCCCACGATTAGTAAAATTATTGGAGAATTGGAGATGTTGAATGATCTACCTCTCTTACTCTTGGTCAGATCACATCTTTTCAAGATGGTGAGCTTCCTGAAACTTCTCTATCCGTTCCAGTCTATACCTCTTCTTCTTACACACAGTGACATAACGAAGTTAAACCGGGCAATTTCAAAATTTCTCTGGAAGGGCAAACACCCGCGTATAGCACTTTCGAAATTATTTCTGCCGCAAAGGAGGCTCCGGCCTTCCAAATGCACAAGTATACAACCTTTCATGTCTGCTTCATATCTGCCTAGACTGGCTCACCCAATCCTCCAAATACTCCAACTATCACATTAAGTCTGCTATAGCACATCCCTATGATCTCACAGCCCTCCTACATTCAAATGTAAACTCCCTCCCACCCCATCTAAAACGTAACTTGCTCATGCACGATACCCTTATTACATGGCGGGAAGTCAGACGTAAGTTGGGGTCTCCGTGGCTCTCTCGTTTCCTTCCCATCCATCATAATCCCTCCTTCTCTCCTCCACAATCCTATGCAGCCTATGAAACCTGGCTCGCTCAAGAATTAATTTTGATAGAACACCTATATGACACCTCTACAGGTTCTTCACAACCTCCTACAAACTTATAACTTACCATCACACCATTTTTTTTTTATGTTACAAGTAAGGAACTTTGTTAACTCCCTTGCGCCACTCAAATCCACTAGATTTCGTACGACATTAATTGATGTCTTGGCAAACTCTCGAAAATACAAAATATCAAACATATATAGATCTCTGAATCTTCTGTATAGGAAACCCTTTGAGGCATTTAACTCTGTGAAATCCTGGGTCAAAGATTTTGACAATGCCTTTATACCTGACCAACTACTATCAGGCTTCAACTTCACATGTGCCTTCAATCACAACTAATTCTGGCGCGAACAACAACTTAAGATCCTTCACCATGCCTACATGCCCTGTCTCTACTCAAGATCTGTCCCAGCTCTGTCCACTTGCCCTCTTTGTGGTAGCCACAAACCTTCACTACACCACAGACTTTGGCTCTGCTCTGCTATATCCACCTTCTGGAAGCAAGTGATCAACTTTATAACCTTTATCACCACCTCCCAATTGACCATTGATCTGCTACTTCTCCTCTTCGGCTACATGGAACAGTCAGCTACAGGATCCTCTCCCTCTCAACTGTCAACTCTCAGAAACAATAAGCCTTGAATATCTACTTATCTCTTGATAGCGAGAAGGGCTATTCTCCGGAAATGGGTCTCAAACTGTCTTTCAACATTAACGGGCATAAAACAAGATCTAAACTCCCTACTACGCCTTGACAGGCTTAACCTAATCACCTCTCCGACCAACTCCAAAGCGACTCATTACCTCCGAAAGTGGAAGTCCTACATTACAGGATCCCTCTCTGCACAGGAGCAGGCATTCTTTCTCCAGGATCCTAGCCTCTTAAGCCACTCTACAAGACCTCTCACATGACATGCTGCAATGGTGCTACTCTCATAATAATCAGCTGATTTTGGTTAACTATGATATGCTGTCGATGTGTAGTTTTCTTTCTCTACTTGCCTCTTTTTCTCTCTTTATTCCATTTCTCTCTTTGTCTCCAACTTTTACTTGATTCCTCGATAGGCCTTCTAACAGTGGGTCATTCATGCATTAGTTACCAACATACACCATAGACTTATACCAGGCAACTGGAGCTGTACACCCCCCTACACCACTCCTGGTGGAACCCGGAGCCACTGATCTCCCCCTTCTCTGTTCCCAATCAAGCCACTACTCTTTCTCAAACTCAACTCCAACTTATACACCTTTTACTCTATCCTTCTTCTATCCATTTCTCTCTAGCTTATCTGGGTCCCTGGGTAATACCCCCTTCTTCCTTTATACTCCCTTCCCCTCCTTTTCTTTTTCCATGGTTCGTCCTTTGCTCTTCCTAATTCTCAACTTGAATCTCAACTACCTCACCTGCTTTCCATTTTCCCCCTCACACCTTTAGTTTTCTTGTTCTCCCTTTCTTCAGTCCCCTTCTTCGTTCATACTCTAGTACTTCTCCCCTTATGCACTCTTTCTTTTATTATCTTCCTATCCAGCCCCCGTTTTCCTGCCCTCATTTTTTTTTTAGTTACCCTTCTTTGTATGCTAGTGGTGGATATCAGTTGACATCTATGTACATCCCATGCACCCAGCTTCAGACTACTTCATTTATGTTACAACCTCACCTTCTTTCCATAACTCTTAGTCTCTACCTGTCAACACTTCATCTTCTTCCCCACACCCGCCATCTTATCATCGCCTTCATACTCAATCCCTCCTATTTTACCCATTTATGTAATCCTTTTAACCTGACGATATATAAGTGTTTTCTCGTAACTCCCTTCACTATAATATGTGATTGATGATTGCTGCATCATAACCCCTTAAGTATGTTACGTGTATGTCATATGTGTACTCGCCACTCTGCTATGTTCTGTTTTGTGAAAACCCAATAAATATTCTTTAAAAAAAAAATAATAATCAGTTATAAAAAAACAGTATACTGTAATGGTCACCTCTGTACAAGTGGTTAGGGAATACAGACTTAGTGCAGCATCACTTATAGCAGTCCCCATTCTTTTAAACCAAGCAAGCCTTGCCTACTGGTATGTGGCTGCCCCCAGAATGCTATGTTCTAGGGGCAGGAGGTACAAGAAACTGAACAAGAGTTTGACTGGCTGCTTTAGAGGGCAGTGTAGAGATCTGGAGTCTACTAGATCGCTCTATAAAGGGGACAAGCCATGGCCCATTCTATCATGTTCATCCCTTGTGATAGCAATAAAGTTGATAAAAAAAATTAAAGGTACAGTGTAAATTTTTTTTATATAAAATACATTTAAAAAATGTAAAGCACCCCTGTCCCCTTGAGCTTACGCGAGTGAAAGCAATAATTCTAGTACCAGGCCTTCTGTGTAACTCTTAACTGGTAACCTGTAAAAGCTTTTAAAGCATCAGCTGTGGATAATTTAAAGTACCACAGTCTGTCACCATTCCATGGGTGTGGACAATTTTAAAGCATGATATGTTTGGCATCTCTTTATTTGGCTTAAAGCCATTGTTTACATTATACCAAAATGGGTATTGTCTTGTGTTTGTGTTTTCTAATATTCATATGTATTTTTTCCTAAGAACTTGTATTTGATAAACCATTGCACAAATATTGTCTGACATTAAAAATTGCAAGGTCCATCATTTTATTCTCCAGGGTCTTTGATTGTGAAAAGTATATATTGTTTGCAAGTTCTAAGTAATTGTTTAGCAACAAAATGCAGGTTTTTACATGGATGTGAGAATGTGCAAATGCCAACGCATGAATTGGACATAGTGTGACCTAGAAGAGGAAGTTGTCTTGTCCCTTTGGCAGCTAGGGACAGGCTAGATGTGGCAATACATGGTCATGGGGGAATTGATCAGTCATGACAACACAAACTGCAACCACAACATGTGAGCCCATCATTACAAAGTAAGACAAAAACAGGGAAAATAAATCTACATTAATACCTAGTTAAAACAATGAAACATCTGAAAGTGTAAAACACCTTTAGGCAATACTTTAACTAACCCCCTATCCACTGGTTTATTTTTGGACGATGATATTTGTAAGGTTACTCACATGTTGGATATTTATTCTTTTTCCTTTGATGGTTGGTGCTAGCTTTTGTATGGCACTTTCTCGATCATCCAATTGGGGTAAGGGTATGGGTATGTCTAGCTATTCCCCAAGCTGTCTGTATGAAGTTATTCACTGTGAGGCTTTACTATTATTTTTGTTGTTTTATCCATTTTTTTGGGGGGGGGGTGGGGGGTCACGTTGATCCAATACGTGTTATATTATGTTTTGTATAGGTGTTGTCTGTGGATATTTTTAGAAGTATTACCATTATTATTTTTGTTATATGAATTATATACTAATCGTTAATTATGTTATTTATCAACTACAATACTACTATAATTCATAGAACACAGTGGATCCTGAAGAGGATTCTTCATTCTTCTATTTGCTCAAAATTTATGGATTTATGATATACACTTGTAGCTGAAATGGATTGTTTGTAGACAATTTAGAAATTGTATTTTAACCTGTATTATTAAATATTGCTTTTATACCATACCTTTGGAGTTTTATGTGTTGAATAGAGCACCTTTAAAAGTCCCCTCTTTTCTGTGACTGCCTTCCCCTCTTTTCTTATTTTGGGGGGAGGCCTCATGGAATTACCTATTGTTGTTTATATTGCTTACACGTACTTCCCTCTCATGCCCAGAGCTGGAGAATCGGAGGGACCACAAACTAAGCAGAGATAATTTACCTCTGCTTAGTAAACTGATCTTTTACTGTAATCTCACGAGATTATAGTAAAATGAGCCGTTTTCCAGCGTTTGGAGACCATTCTCCAGCATCTGTAGACTGTTTTCCCTTCGTTCGGAGAATTGCTTTATAAAAGGCATTCACAGGAGAACTGTGTTCTCCGAGAATGCTGGAGAACTGAGCAGCGATCATTTATCGCTGGTTCATAAACGGACACCATAGTGTGGGTGAGCTGATGACATGGGCAAGCTAGACGGCGTACCTGTACATCACATAGCACATGTGTACTGGTAAGCTCCCTGGGGCACACAGTGCTCCACTCCTGTGGCCACTGTGTAAACAGGAAACAGCAGATTGAGGATGGTGGTAACAGGCCGCTTTAAGCAGCTGGGATGTCAGGTGATTGCTATTCGAGCATATGATTTCAGTGTCAACACAACTGTTATGAATGGGTTTCATTCATAACAGTTCTGCTTGCAACAGTATTGTAATGCTGTGATTGGTCCACAGCTATCACATGGTACAGTGGGCTAATCACAGCACCCTGCACCATGTGATAGCTGTGGGCCCATCACAACCTCCTCCAATACTAAGCAGAGCTGTTACAAATGAAACTCATTCATGACATTTCAAAACATTGCTGTTACAGTGATCATCACTGTAACACCAATCAATGTTTTTAAAAAATAAACATGATCACCCCCCTAGAGTAGTACAGTGTCACAATGGTGATGCTGAACTAGTTTGATGACATTATGTAAAAAAAAAATTAAAAAAATTAAAAAGCTTAACAAAATTGAATACAAATGTATTTATTTATTTTTTTACATTATCTATGATCACCACCACACCAGTCATATGTTGACACTGTATTGCACTGGTGACAGTATGTAAAAAAAAATTTGCATTTTTTTTTCTTATTTTTCCAAAAACATTGTGACAAATAATTACAACTTTAGAAATTCGACATGCCCCTTACTCAATACCTCAGACTGTCTACTTTCCAAAAAGGGGTAATTTGGGGGATATTTTTACTGTCCTGGCATTTTAAGGACCTCAAGAAATGAGATAGGCAGTCAGCACATAAGGATTGATCAATTTTCAAATTATATATTCCAAATTCCAAATGCAAATAGCACACTTGAAATTAACTCTGGACCTTTTATTTGCTCATTGTAACACAAGTGTAATAAAAGCGCCACACCCTTAATACTTTAAAGCAGCAATTCCACCTCAAAGAAACCAAATAAATTTCTTAGTGCTATAACTTAAATAAAGGAATGCGCTAAAACCACAAACTATTCCTAATTTAGTGTAGAAACATTAGTGCAAAAGATATATATATCTATTCTCAATTAATATCAAAAAATATCAAAATTATGTGCAAAACTATTTTTTAGTGCATAAGTAATTTAAATAATTAAATTTGTGAATATAAAAAAAATGTCCAACTCTGAATTTCTTCAAAATGTCCAAACAAATCCTTTTCAAATTCAGGTGCTCTCAAAGAAATTGTGCCAAAATCCACCACCAAAAGTAAAGTTGGGTAACTCACCAGAGCTCCATGCTGATCAATCTCTAGATCAGCCAAAAACGCTTTTTGCTCTGGGAGCAGATGCAATGAATCAACTTCTCAGGTGTGATGATCAATAGCTACACAATCATCCATAAGGTAGGTATCCACCACTCAATATAATGGTTCCAGGAGCATTATATCACTTTCTCTTTTTATATCTCTCCACCGAGGTCATGTTTGGGAATGAAAGAGAAAATCATGGTGCAGCCAGTTTTTTTTATAAAAGTATCCAACAATTTAATAAAGATTTACACTCACAAAAAGGGTGTCTACCGACACCAGTATAACAGCATAAAACAGCAAATGGTATAACAGTCTCCTGTTCCCCGTACACTCACTACAGCGCTCGTGACTCAATCCTCTCCACAGACGTCAGCATCCAGCAAGCCCTACTAGTTTCGTCATGAATGACGTCTTCAAGGGGCGGTCTCTGCTGCTTCGCCATAACATTCTGTAATTGGAGATGCATATTCATGGAGTTGTTAATGTGATTGGTTAAGCTGCTCAGCAATGCAGAGTGCGGGTGGTATATTAGAGAGGAGCCGACGTCTGCATCCAGACCGCCCCTTGAAGACGTCATTCATGACGAAACTAGTAGGGCTTGCTGGATGCTGACGTTTGTGGAGAAAATTAAGTCACGAGCGCTGTAGTGAGCTTAAAGCTGACAGTCAGCAGTTAAAGCACATCTTGTTCGTTTCACTTCAAATTGTGGTGGTGTATAGAGCCAAAAATGTTAGAATTGTGTCTATGTCCCAATATTTATGGAACTGACTGTATATATATATATATATATATATATATATATATATATATATATATATACAGTTGCAAGAAAAAGTATGTGAACCCCTTGGGATTACGTGGAGTTTTGCATGAATTGGGCATAAAATGTGCTCTGAACGTCATCTAAGTCACAACAATAGAAGAACACAGTCTGCTGAACATAATACTACACAAACATTAGATGTTGCCATGGTTTAATTGCACATAACATGTAAACATCCACAGTGCAGGGAGGAAAAAGTATGTGAACCTTTGGACTTAATAACTGGTTGACCCTCCTTTGGCAGCAATAACCTCAACCAAACGTTTCCTGTAGTTGCAGATCAGACCTGCACAACGATCTGGAGTAATTTTGGACCACTCCTCTTCACAAAACTGTTTCAGTGTAGTAATATTCTTGGGATGTCTGGTGTGAATCGCTCTCTTAAGGTCATGCCACAGCATTTCAATCGGGTTGAGGTCAGGACTCTGACTGGGCCACTCCAGAAGGCGTATTCTGTGCTGTTGCAGCCATTGTCTTGTTGAATTACTTGTATGCTTTGGGTCATTGTCCTGTTGCATCACCCATCCTCTGCGGAGCTTCAGTTGGCGGACAGATGGTCGTATGTTTTCCTGCAAAATGTCTTGATAAACTCTGGAATTCATTTTCCCATCAATGACAACAATCCATCCAGGCCCTGAGGCAGCAAAGTAGCCCCAAACCATGATGCTCCCTCCACCATGTTTTACAGTGGGGATGAGGTTTTGATGTTGGTGTGCTGTGCCTGTTTTTCTCCACACATAGTGTTGTGTGTTCTTCCCAAACAACTCAATCTTGGTTTCATCTGTCCACAGTATATTTTGCCAGTAGTGCTGTGGAACATCCAGGTGCTCTTTTGCAAACTTCAAACGTGCTGCAATATTCTTTTTGGACAGCAATGGCTTCCTCCGTGGTGTCCTCCCATGTACTCCATTCTTGTTTAATGTTTTCCTTATTGTAGATGTGTCAACAAAAATGTTAGCATGTGCCAGAGATTTCTGTAGGTCTTTAGCTGACACTCTGGGATTCTTCTTTACCTCATGCAGCATTCTGCGCTGTGCTCTTGCAGTCATTTTTACAGAACGACCGCCTAGGGAGAGTAGCAACAGTGCTAAGCTTTCTCCATTTGTAGACAGTCTGTCTTACCGTGGACACATGAACATCAAGGCTTTTGGAGATACTTTTGTAACCCTTTCCAGCTTCATGCAAGTCAACAATTCTTGATCGTAGGTCTTCTGAGAGCTCTTTTCTGCGAGGCATGGTTCACATCAGACAGTGCTTCTTGAAACCAGTAAACCCAAAACAGGTGTGTGTTTTTTAAGGGCAGGACAGCTGTTAGCAACACATCCAATATCATCACACTGATTGGAGTCAAGTTTGGCTCACTCCTGGCTCCAATTAGCTCTGGGAGAAGTCATTAAGCTAGGGCCTCACATACTTTTTCTCCCTGCACTGTGAATGTTTACATGTTATGTGCAATTAAACCATAGCAACATCTAATGTTTGTGTAGTATTATGTTCAGCAGACTGTGTTCTTCTATTGTTGTGACTTAGATGACGTTCAGAGCACATTTTGTTCCCAATTCATGCAAAACTCCACATAATCCCAAGGGGTTCACATACTTTTTCTTGCAACTGTATACACACAGTTGTGTTCAAAATAATAGCAGTAAGACATCACTAACCTGATCAATCACTGTTTTTGGAAGAAATGATATTTCTACATGGCAAATAATTTACTAGCAGGTGTAGTAGAGTAATAGAAATCCAACAGAGCCAACAGTCATGACATGCAAGCTGCTGATTCTGTGTAATTAAATCACTAATTGAAAGGGGCATGTTCAAAATAATAGCAGTGTGGAGTTCTATTAGTGAAGTCATTCATTCTTTGAAAAACAGGTGGCAATTATTGCCCTTATTTAAGGAAGGAAGGCATCACATGTTGAACATGCTGGTTACAGTGCATTTCTCGCTGAAATTCTGAGGAAAATGGGTCGTTCCAGACATTGTTCAGAAGAACAGCGTACCTTGATTAAAACGTTGATTGGAGAGGGGAAAACATATAAAAAAGTGCAGAAAATGATAGGCTGCTCAGCTAAAATGATGGCAAATGCTTTAAAATGGCAACCAAAACCTGAAAGACGTGGAAGAAAGTGAAAAACTACCATTCAAATGGATAGAAGAATAGCCAAAATGGCAAGGACTCACCCAACAATCAGCTCCAGGAAGATCAAAGAAAGTGTAAAGTTACCTGTGAGTACTGTTACAATTAGAAAACACCTATGTGAAGCCAAGCTATCTGCAAGAAGCCCCCGCAAAGTCCCACTGTTGAAAAAAAGACATGTGCTGAAGAGGTTACAATTTGCCAAAGAGCACATTGACTGGCCTAAAGAGAAATGGCGCAACATTTTGTGGACTGATGAAAGTAAGATTGTTCTTTTTGGGTCTAGTGGCTGGAGACAGTTTGTCAGATGACCCCCAAACACTGAATTCAAGCCACAGTACACTGTGAAGACAGTGAAGCATGGTTGCGCAAGCATCATGATATGGGGATGTTTCTCATACTACGGTGTTGGGCCTATTTATCGCATACCAGGAATCATGGATACCTCAGAATACTTGAAGAGGTCATGCTGACTTATGCTGAAGAGGAAATGCCCTTGAATATGGATATGGCCATATTTGATCAATATTATTTTGAATCTGAACATCATCCCTAATTATGAGCTGCTCTTATGTACACACAATATGTAATTATAAACTTTATATGAGAGCAATTTGTTTGGAGATAATGTTGATAAGAATATTTCCAACAAAACAATCTTCTTGACATGTATTTCTGAAGCATAGCAGAGAAAACTAATTTTTTCCTTTATATATTTTCTCTTAGTGGGCAGTTCTACAAAGAAAAATAAGCTCTGTAGTGTACCATCTACAGTAGGTAAGCGAGCAACCATAAAAATATGCCTGGCACTTTGTGATCCTTTTAATGATGGATATTTATTTCTACCATGTACACATGAAGTACATGTATTTTCTTTATGTTCTGTATTTGAGAACTTAATGCAGAACTAAACCGCACAAAAATAACGGTCCCCTAGTAGGTCTTATACAGCATATTTGCACATTATGACAGTCTTACCTTGCCTTCCCTCTAGTGATACGATGTATGTCCTCCCCCTTGTGGCTTTATCACTGGTGTTGTCAACTTCTTCTGGTCCTCTGCCATGCTAGAAGTCTTTTCTTTTAATTGGTCAGGCTGAGATTTTTCAACTGTCACTCATCTGCACAAGAGGTATTTCATTCTGATACCAAAGATATGCTATGTTTGTATGAGCTGTGTATGTGTGTTTCACTGTACGATCAGAAGAAAAAGTGCTGACCGATGGGGAGAAGCATTTATGAAACATAAGGATTCCCTTAAAAAGCTACCTAATAAATTTTTTTAAATTCTCTTCAGTTCTGTTTTAACTGTTTCCAAGTATTAGTCCTATGCAGAACATGATTTCCTCAGTAGGATAATCAGACATATGCTAATGTATTATTTATTTATGTTATTGTATAGTATTGTATTGTATTTTATTTTACTGAAGGTCTTGTAATAAGAAAGCTGGCAATGTTATCTATTGTTAGCATTAAAGCAGAACTTTGCTGTCTCAATCAACATGGACAATATCTAATCCTTATGCTATTAGCATTAGTAGATAAATAAGAAAGTATATCATATTTACTTATTTTACCTTTTTTTGCATTCCTTCCTTTACATTCTGGTTTCCATGCCTAGGCAAATGATGTCAAATGAAGTAACTACTACAGGAATCATCTGCCTTTACTCAAGATGGTCACTCCCAGAAATGCCAGTAGGTGTTTTTCAAAATGATTTCTTAGCAAAATAAAGCATGGAGACAAGGATAGATGGAGGAGTTTGTTTTGAATATTAAAAATGAATTATAGCAGTTTTGATTTGGTACCCAGATGCAGTGCAGTTCCACTTTAAGTTGTCAGTTTTCAATTTCTAATTTGCACTAGGTATAGGAATCTGTAAAAAGATAATATCTGGGGAGTTGCTATGTGCGACAGTATTATTTCCTCTCATTTAAAGCATGTTTTATTTGTGATTTAATGATACATAACAATTCCCTCAATTTCAGCTGATGTTGGAGGATGTCAGCTGAAAGTTATAGAATGGGTAATTTATCATCAATTCCTTATTCCAGCAGTAAAACATACTAATAGTAGTCAGGAATGTATATGAAGTTTAGCAAATGAATTCTTTACTGAATATGGTATTAATCAGCTCCTTATACAGCTTAGCACAGCAAAAAACAACGATACTGTAATTAGCTGAAAACATGAACAGAGAATTGGCTTGCAGGTTCTGCTCCTACTGTAAAATGAGAAAAGTTTGCAGCTAAGCCTGTTGTCACTGATAGATTTATTTCCAAACTTTGACAGACCTCGGCTCTGAAGAAATAGCTGAGAACTTGTGTTTTATGAGACAACTTAAAAATTTGAATGGAACAGAATGTCATATTAAAGGTCAGATATCAACATATGATTTGACAGTGATTTTTATTAAGAGACGTTGTGAGCTATGATCATGCCTTCCAGGCCAGCTCCTGCTTGTAATAAACGTGTCCAGCAAAATAGAATTATCCTCTAATAGTTTCATAATATGGAAATTGTAGAGCAGAAATCTTGGAATTGATTCTGTAGTTATATAAAGATGATATAACAAAATAGTTTTATGCTGTGAACAATTTTAGAACATAGTGACTTCAAATTCAAGCCTTCCCACTGGCAACCTATGACAATTTTTAGCAACAATGAGTCATGGATATCTGTTATCTACTTTTTGTATTTGAAAGCCTGGATCTAATATTAAAAAAAAAAAACATGAATCTGTCCATGCAGCTGTATACCTTTTTTGTATTAATAGTTTAGCTCTCACTCCTTCATAGATATGATGCAAGCAATAGTTAATAATTGATTTTTAAAACGTTACCATTTAGTAACATATATTTTATAGAAGTGTCGTATAAAAGCATGTTTGCTCATTCTCCATCCAACCCCTCTTCACACTGTGTTCATGTCTTAAAAAAAAAATTATATATATATATATATATATATATATATATATATATATACTGCTCAAAAAAATGAAAGGAACACTCTGAAAACACATCAGATCTCAATAGGGAAAAATATCATGCTGGGTATCTATACTGATGTGGACTAGGTAATGTGTTAGGAACGTAAGAATGCCCCATCATTTGATGAAAATGAAAATTGTTAACCTACAGAAGACTGAATTCAAAGACACCCCAAAAATCAAAGTGAAATGATGCAGCAGGCTAGTCCATTTTGCAGAAATTTCATTGCAGCAACTCAAAATGGTACTCAATAGTTTGTATGCCCCCACGTGCTTATATGCATACCTGAAGATGTTGGGGCATGCCCCTAATGAGATGACAGATGGTATTCTGGTCTATTTCCTCCCAGATCTGGACCAGGGCATCACTAAGCTCCTGAACAGTCTGAGGTGCAACCTGTACAAAAGCTAAAAGAGGTACACCAGGGGTCGGGGCAGCCGGTATACAGGGAATTAAACTAGAAATAATCCTGAATATACTGTATATCTGCTACCAATTGATTGCTGACTCACCCAGAGGTTAATAAAAAGTAAATGGGTGTGGTCACCGAAACTAATAATCTATAGACATATGCATAGGGGTAAGGGTTCCCCCAGAAAGATAGTTTCATATGGGACCATGCAGCTTTATAAAAAAAAGAGCTTTATTAGAAAAAACACAAATGTGCTTAGCACAGATAAAAACACAAAAACTGAACATACCGCCACCGTCACCTTACCAATTTAAAAAGACAATGTTGTCTAGTCACCTGTGCAGATGCTCATAGATCCTAAAACATACACACTGACGGGGAGAGAAGACCTGCAGGTACAATATGGTTAAACATGGGATAAATGGACCAAGATAGTGGGTGTAGGAGTATAAGGAATATTTACTCAATGGTATACCATGTGTTAAAGGTAGAGGTCAGATCAAAGACCAGTTGATCTATAACCATATATATTATAGGTGGAGGGCGCCTAAAAGTTCATTGACTTCTGAAAAAAAGATTTGCCAGTCGATATCAGCCCGGGTAAATATGTCCCATAAGATGACCAGTATGAGGCACCATCTGCTCCACAGACCTACAGTACCATAGTGACTAAGTTCATAAACAGCAATAAGTATGCATAAGTAATCGACTTCTCACCAACTCTGTAGTGTTCACTGAGCTTGATTCCAGCAAGTCACAGGTATTTTCGGGACATTACCACTAGATGGCATGAAAGTGCTTTCCAAGTATGCTGTACAGTATCAGCAGTGGTATAAGTCCAGACCCTCTGTAATCAGTGTAACTGGAGATGTTGGATGCCCAGACCTGTGATGGAGGGCGGATGAGACGGCCGCAGAACGCGGTGACATCACGCACAGGGCGTGCGCGAGGAGGTGCAATCCGACATGTTTCACCCAAAAGGCTTGGGCTTCTTCAAGGATAGGCAGGGCAAGTGTATCAGTGTTTGTATACCCTGTGGTAGGCAATACCCTTTTTTCACCATAAGATGTCACCCATCAGCCTAATTGGGACACACTCGCTTGTAAATGGTGCACATTACCTCCTGAAAAAAATACAGATCATATTACAGCAATAAAGGTCTTAACTAAAAATAGATCATACCTAAGGATTTTTACAAAGTAGGGGAAGATAAAGAATAGAAAGGAAAGAGGAGAAGAGAGAAAGGGAAAAAGAAAAAAGGAAGTGCAACCTGGCAGCGTCAGATGGACCGAAACATGATATCCAAGAGGTGTTCTATCGGATTTAGGTCAGGCAAGTGTGGGGGCCATTCAATGGTATCAATTACTTCATCCTCCAAGAACTGCCTTCATACTCTCACCACATGAGGCCGGGCATTGTCATGCACCAGGAGGAACCCAAGACCCACTGCACTAGTGAAGGGTCTGACAATGGGTCCAAGGATTTCATCCCAATACCTAATGAGGTCTGCGTGTCCCTCCATGGATATGCCTCCCTAGACCTTCACTGACCCACCACCAAAATGGTCATGCTGAATGATGTTACAGGCAGCAAAACATTCTCCACGGATTCTCAAGACCCTTTCACGCCTGTCACATATGCTCAGGGTGAACCTGCTCTCATCTGTGAAAAGCACAGGGCACCAGTGGCAGACCTGCCAATTCTGGTGTTCAATGGCACACGCCAATCAAGCTCTCTGGTGCCGGGCAGTAAGCACAGGGCCCACTAGAGGACATCGGGCCCTCAGGCCACCCTTATGAAGTCTGTTTCTGATTGCATGGTCAGAGACATTCACATCGGTGGCATGCTGGAGGTCATTTTGTAGGGCTCTGGCAGTGCTCATCCTGTTCCTCCTTGCACAAAGAAGCAGATACCAGTCCTGCTGATGGGTTAAGGACCTTCTATGGCCCTGTTCAGCTCACCCAGTAAAACTTGTCTCCTGGAGTCTTCTCCATGCTCTTGAGACTGTGCTGGGGGACACAGCAAACCTTCTGACAATGACACGTATTGATGTGCCATCTTGGAGGAGCTGGACTGTCTGTGCAATCTCTGTAGGGTCTAGGTATTGCCTCATGCTACCATTAGTGATACTGACCCTAGCCAAATGCAAAATTAGTGAAAAACATTCAGAAAATATAAGTAGAGAAAAAAAAATGTCAGTGGCCTCCACCTGTAAAACCATTCCTGTTTTGGGGGTCATCTCATTGTTGCCCATTTAGTGCACCTGTTGTTAATGTCATTGACACCAAAGCAGCTGACACTGATTAACAACCTCCCCTGCTATGTAACTGATCAGATCAATATCCCAGGAGTTTAATTGACCTGATGCTATACTCTGATTAAAAAGTGTTCCTGTTCCTTTTAATTTTGTGTGTGTATATATATATATATATATATATATATATATACTAGGCAGCTGGAATCTACAGTTAAAGTGTGGGTGTAGAAAAAACATCTGGATTAGTATTTTGATAAAATGGGCAAGGGTTCTTTTTTATTTTGTCCCAATGGGAGGATTTTCTTTAACTTACTGTCCTGGAGATGAAAAGGAGAAGAGATGGTTACCACTGGAACAGATATCCTCTCTGGAAGACCCAGAAGTGCAAATTGTCATCAGTATACAATGATCAGCAAAATGGGTTTTACTCTGCCAAAAACTGCCAATATACTGTAACTTTTATTACTGTACAAAAAAGGAAGGAAACTTGGAACTTTTAAGTTATGAAAATATAAATCTTTCACAAATTATCAATATAAAACATTTACATTTTTATTGACAAACAATCATACAAAACTACATACAAAGGCTGGTATATGTTTTGTTTGATATAAAATATCAGCAATACCACCACCTGTCATTTATATAAGATATAGTTGTTAATATTGTATTTGTGCAAAATATTTATATCATTTGCTGATTGGACTAAAGCTATATCTAAATGCATTTAGTGAACCAAAAATCTTCAGAAAAGCAAGGGTGGTAAGGATCTAGAATATATAACTATATGGGTATTGACAACATGCATCCATGCAGCATAAAAACAGTAATGTATGAGCAATATACATTTTTTATGCAAGGTATAAACTATATTTTCATATTAACTTTATAAGTAATTCAGCCCATTAATTAAATAATTCATGCCACGTATGTGTCTAGAACTCAAGCTGTCCAAAAAGGAAAGCCCACAAAGATTAGTTTGTTTTACCCCAAATCAATCCTGTGGGTGGATTATTATGATTTTGGTCAATGGCAAGTTAAAATATTTTAAATTGGTTTATAGCATGAAATATCATCCCAACAAAGCATACCAGGGTAGGACAGGATCAGTTTTTCTATAATACTGTTTGAAGGAACTTGTTAGAAGTCTTGCTTGATATTACAGGAAATGGTCGAACAGCTACAGACCAATTACAAAAATAAAAATAAATGACCTGCGAACACAGCTACTGTATGTCAGAGACTAGCCTCATAGAATTAAAAATGAGTCCAGTTCTCCAAAAGGAACCAACCTATGTATCATACAGTTGCAAGAAAAAGTATGTGAACCCCTTGGGATTACGTGGAGTTTTGCATGAATTGGGCATAAAATGTGCTCTGAACGTCATCTAAGTCACAACAATAGAAGAACACAGTCTGCTGAACATAATACTACACAAACATTAGATGTTGCCATGGTTTAATTGCACATAACATGTAAACATTCACAGTGCAGGGAGGAAAAAGTATGTGAGGCCCTAGCTTAATGACTTCTCCCAGAGCTAATTGGAGCCAGGAGTGAGCCAACCTTGACTCCAATCAGTGTGATGATATTGGATGTGTTGCTGACAGCTGTCCTGCCCTTAAAAAACACACACCTGTTTTGGGTTTACTGGCTTCAAGAAGCACTGTCTGATGTGAACCATGCCTCGCAGAAAAGAGCTCTCAGAAGACCTACGATCAAGAATTGTTGACTTGCATGAAGCTGGAAAGGGTTACAAAAGTATTTCCAAAAGCCTTGATGTTCATGTGTCCACGGTAAGACAGACTGTCTACAAATGGAGAAAGTTTAGCACTGTTGCTACTCTCCCTAGGCGTGGTCATCCTGTAAAAATGACTGCAAGAGCACAGCGCAGAATGCTGCATGAGGTAAAGAAGAATCCCAGAGTGTCAGCTAAAGACCTACAGAAATCTCTGGAACATGCTAACATTTTTGTTGACACATCTACAATAAGGAAAACATTAAACAAGAATGGAGTACATGGGAGGACACCATGCAGGAAGCCATTGCTGTCCAAAAATAATATTGCAGCACGTTTGAAGTTTGCAAAAGAGCACCTGGATGTTCCACAGCACTACTGGCAAAATATACTGTGGACAGATGAAACCAAGATTGAGTTGTCTGGGAAGAACACACAACACTATGTGTGGAGAAAAAAAGGCACAGCACACCAACATCAAAACCTCATCCCCACTGTAAAACATGGCGGAGGTAGCATAATGGTTTGGGGCTGCTTTGCTGCCTCAGGGCCTGGACGGATTGTTGTCATTGATGGGAAAATGAATTCCAGAGTTTATCAAGACATTTTACAGGAAAACGTATGACCATCTGTCCGCCAACTGAAGCTCCGCAGAGGATGGGTGATGCAACAGGACAATGACCCAAAGCATACAAGTAATTCAACAAAACAATGGCTGCTACAGCACAGAATACGCCTTCTGGAGTGGCCCAGTCAGAGTCCTGACCTCAACCCGATTGAAATGCTGTGGCATGACCTTAAGAGAGCGATTCACACCAGACATCCCAAGAATATTGCTACACTGAAACAGTTTTGTGAAGAGGAGTGGTCCAAAATGACTCCAGATCGTTGTGCAGGTCTGATCTGCAACTACAGGAAACGTTTGGTTGAGGTTATTGCTGCCAAAGGAGGGTCAACCAGTTTTAAGTCCAAAGGTTCACATACTTTTTCCTCCCTGCACTGTGAATGTTTACATGTTATGTGCAATTAAACCATGGCAACATCTAATGTTTGTGTAGTATTATGTTCAGCAGACTGTGTTCTTCTATTGTTGTGACTTATTTGACGTTCAGAGCACATTTTATGCCCAATTCATGCAAAACTCCACGTAATCCCAAGGGGTTCACATACTTTTTCTTGCAACTGTATATGCATGCTATTCCAAGCAAATGTGACCCTCACGAGAGGGAACCTTATACAATCAGCTTCAAATCAGATCTTTAAATAGTTATGATAATAGATCAAATCAAATGTGCACTCAGGTAAAGCTTCTAACAGGTTCTAAATCAGCTGTCAATTGGCCTCAGAACAAATACTGTATATAAGTATGTTCCGATCTGCAGATAAAATAAAGCCTGTTTTAATATTATTCCTGGTTCACACATGTCAATTTTGTTATTATTATTATAGAGTATTTATAAATTTCCAATAGTTCGCTCAGCGCTGTGCGGGGGACAGAACATGTGACAGAACAATACCAATACAATGCAAAACATGATTGGATTGAGGGCCCTGCTCTTTCGAGCTTACAATCTAGGAGATGTTATGATGTTATGATGTGTCAATAGCCCAGGTCATCAATGATCACACCTACAAAACATAATCAATATGATTAGTCTGCCTCATGTCCCCAGTTGAATATCACTTACTGTAAGCAAGTTCAAACACGTCTCACTTTGCTTCCTTAGCCGTTTTACAACTGTTATAAGGTCTTCCAGACAGCATTGTAGGTTTGTTTGGTTTGTTTTTGCCCAGGTATCTATGCTGAGATTATCATTCTGCGTAAACTTTTGCTAATCTATTTTTAGACCTCAAAAAGGACTATTATTATAATTACTTGTAGATATGACTAAATGGAGCTGATTTTATGAGATTCCCTCTGGAGGCTCAAAGGCTAAAATTGTACTGATTAAAGCAGCAATGAGAGAAGCTTGGCGTAGAATTTTAATGTAATATATGTGTAGGGTTCCTTTACATATACATCATAATTCATAGGTCTTTTATATTTATCAATATATATGCTTTGTGGCTGTTTGATAATTTCTTTTACATCAAAGCCAAACCCCTGATTAGTGCCTACAGACAGTAATATAGCAAAAATTAACCTGTTCCATCCATTTCTGTTTTTTGGGATGATCATTGTTGCTATATTATTAACTTGCCAGTGATCATGACCGTAATAATCAACTGGGTTGATCTGGAGAAGAACAAGCCTATTATTCCCCTTTTGAACACCCTGAGTCTGAATCACATAAATTACATAAATGATTTAAATTAATTGGCTGGGGTTACTTATAAAGTCACTATGTAAGGCTACTTTCAAATGTTAATGTTGTATGTTGGCATTAACCATATATCTTTTTATATTCTGGGGCAGCACAGTGGCTAAATGGTTAGCACTTCCGCCTGGCAGTACTAGGGCCGTTGGTTTGAATCCCAGCCACAGCACCACCTGCCTGGAGTTTGCATGTTCTCCCTGTGCCTGCGTGGGTTTTCTCTGGGTACTCCGGTTTCCTCCCACACTCCAAAGACATGCTGGTAGGTTAATTGGATCCTGTCTAAATTGGCCCTAGTATGTGTACATATGAATGGGAGTTAGGTACCTTAGATTGTACGCCCCTTGAGGGTTAGGGACTGATGTGAATGTACAATATATATCTAAAGCGCTGTGTAAATTGATGGTGCTATATACAGTTGCAAGAAAAAGTATGTGAACCCCTTGGGATTATGTGGAGTTTTGCATGAATTGGGAACAAAATGTGCTCTGAACGTCATCTAAGTCACAACAATAGAAGAACACAGTCTGCTGAACATAATACTACACAAACATTAGATGTTGCTATGGTTTAATTGCACATAACATGTAAACATTCACAGTGCAGGGAGAAAAAGTATGTGAGGCCCTAGCTTAATGACTTCTCCCAGAGCTAATTGGAGCCAGGAGTGAGCCAAACTTGACTCCAATCAGTGTGATGATATTGGATGTGTTGCTAACAGCTGTCCTGCCCTTAAAAAACACACACCTGTTTTGGGTTTACTGGTTTCAAGAAGCACTGTCTGATGTGAACCATGCCTCGCAGAAAAGAGCTCTCAGAAGACCTACGATCAAGAATTGTTGACTTGCATGAAGCTGGAAAGGGTTACAAAAGTATCTCCAAAAGCCTTGATGTTCATGTGTCCACGGTAAGACAGACTGTCTACAAATGGAGAAAGCTTAGCACTGTTGCTACTCTCCCTAGGCGGTCGTTCTGTAAAAATGACTGCAAGAGCACAGCGCAGAATGCTGCATGAGGTAAAGAAGAATCCCAGAGTGTCAGCTAAAGACCTACAGAAATCTCTGGCACATGCTAACATTTTTGTTGACACATCTACAATAAGGAAAACATTAAACAAGAATGGAGTACATGGGAGGACACCACGGAGGAAGCCATTGCTGTCCAAAAAGAATATTGCAGCACGTTTGAAGTTTGCAAAAGAGCACCTGGATGTTCCACAGCACTACTGGCAAAATATACTGTGGACAGATGAAACCAAGATTGAGTTGTTTGGGAAGAACACACAACACTATGTGTGGAGAAAAACAGGCACAGCACACCAACATCAAAACCTCATCCCCACTGTAAAACATGGTGGAGGGAGCATCATGGTTTGGGGCTACTTTGCTGCCTCAGGGCCTGGATGGATTGTTGTCATTGATGGGAAAATGAATTCCAGAGTTTATCAAGACATTTTGCAGGAAAACATACGACCATCTGTCCGCCAACTGAAGCTCCGCAGAGGATGGGTGATGCAACAGGACAATGACCCAAAGCATACAAGTAATTCAACAAGACAATGGCTGCAACAGCACAGAATACGCCTTCTGGAGTGGCCCAGTCAGAGTCCTGACCTCAACCCGATTGAAATGCTGTGGCATGACCTTAAGAGAGCGATTCACACCAGACATCCCAAGAATATTACTACACTGAAACAGTTTTGTGAAGAGGAGTGGTCCAAAATTACTCCAGATCGTTGTGCAGGTCTGATCTGCAACTACAGGAAACGTTTGGTTGAGGTTATTGCTGCCAAAGGAGGGTCAACCAGTTATTAAGTCCAAAGGTTCACATACTTTTTCCTCCCTGCACTGTGAATGTTTACATGTTATGTGCAATTAAACCATGGCAACATCTAATGTTTGTGTAGTATTATGTTCAGCAGACTGTGTTCTTCTATTGTTGTGACTTAGATGACGTTCAGAGCACATTTTATGCCCAATTCATGCAAAACTCCACGTAATCCCAAGGGGTTCACATACTTTTTCTTGCAACTGTAAGCACCTGAAATAAATAAATATTCTGGATCTTTACCTTCTGAAGAAATGGTTCACTAAACATGTTGAGATTTGCCTTTAGTCCCATTGAAAAATGATGCAAACATTGTTTAACCACATGCCTACTGGACACTTTTACCCCCTTCCTGCCCAAGCCAATTTTCAGCTTTCAGTGCTATCTCACTTTGAATGACAATCACGCGGTCATGTAATATTGTACCGATATGAAAGTTTTATCATTTGTTTCACACAAATAGAGCTTTCTTTTGGTGGTATTTAATGACCACTGGGTGTTTTATATTTTGCTAAATAAATGAAAAAAATTTTCATAGTTTCTATTATAACATTTTGCAAACAGGTAATTTTTCTTCTTCACTAATGTGTGTTGATGAGGCTGCACTGATGGGCACTGATAGACTGTACTGATAGACTGCACTGATGGGCACTGATGAGGCTGCACTGATATGCGGCACTGATGGGCACTGATAGCCGGCACTGATGGGCACTAATAGGCAGCACTGAAGGGAACTGATGGGTGGCACTAACTGGCAGTGCTGATAGGGGGCACTGACTGACAGCACTGATAGATGGCACTGATGGGCACAGATTGGCAGCACTGACAGACACAAATTGGCAGCACTGTTGGGCACCAATGGGCACCTTTGGGTCTGCCCTGATAGTCAATGCCCTGATTATAAGTGTAGATGTCTCGTTTAACAATTGCCAGTTATTGGCATTACTTTCCTCACGCTGTGATAGTGTGTTTACATGGTGATCAACTGTGATTGGACACAGCTAATCACGTGGTAAAAGGCAGCTGTGATTTGCCTTTTTCTATGTCATATGATCAGTTGTGTCTAAAGGACACACCGATCACAGTGAGCGCTGAGAGCATGTGGGGGCGCTGTTCATGGAGGATGTCATATGATGCCCTCCCGGAATTGGATGACCGCTCTGTAGCCTTCATTCGGCTATAGGGCGGTCAACAAGTGGTTAATCTATGGTATGCTATGCACACTGAGTTAATGTTTTATGGCATATGCCAATAAAACATTTTCCAATTTTCTGACCACCATTTGCTGGTGTCTCTTTGGACTTCAGCATCTGTGAACACTGCACACTGTATGAAGTTGCTGGAGTATATAACAGTTCACACTGGAAGATCTTTCTTTACATCCTTTTCTAGTGACAGGTGTAAAATTTGAGGTTTAAATAAATTTCTATCTTGGTGACAATGGTCACCAAAACAAATAGAGATCATTGATCTATCAATCTTGACAGGTATTTTAACCCTTCCTCCTACTATCCAAAAATAAAAAAAAACAGTTTTGGTTATACAAGGTTTTGGCTACAGTACTTTAAATACTGAAAAATAGCAAAAACTGGACAATTCATGTAAGTCTATAAGGTGTTTAGATAGACTTTTTTTTGTTAAAATCATATTACAGATTCATGTTTCTTATTACACTTTGTTCTATCTTAATTCCATTATTCTGAAAGCAAAGTGTAATATACTTCAGTTTGTTCATTGAATCTGCTTGCTGTGTCAGTCCATGTTTCCATACATTGCATCAAAAAAGAGCTGGAGACGTTACACACTCTGTCTTGTTCCATTAGCTCAACTCCACTGAATGAGAACACTTCCTTTCCATAGACGGCTTTTAGCTTTATTAACACTTTGATCAGGTACAATCAATTCATGTGGGCTAATCTGATTTTACACTAGTTTTCATAAAGCAGTTCTTGTGTTAATATTTTTCAGCTGTAAAAAGGAAGACATAACCTACCTTTCAACCATCCATAGGCAAAAGCCCATGGTGTCTACTGCTAACTCTGCTTGCACTCTGCAGAGCAAAGGCCACTATTTCAATTTGGAATAGATCACCCTGTGTTTTATTAATGTGGCAAGTTGTATGCCCATTTCTTTAATTTCTAAAAAGTTTAATAAATTATACCTTTAGTTGCATAATATTTAAAACGGTACAGATGCTTCTTAATTAAATGCAATGACAAACAATGTTAAATGTCATTAGTGCATTTTGATGCTGAATGGTACTGTCAGAGTTTGCCAACCTTCAGTCCTCTGGACACAGCACATTGCAGCTGTTAGGAGGCTTGTTTAGCTCAGGTGAATCAATCAAATAGCCCTGTCATATTGATTAATCCAGATGTGCACCTAACAGTTTACAGTGTAACAATGTACACTATTGTGCATTCTATTCAATAATTCTAGAGAAAAGGCTTTAACTCAGAACATCCATCACTGTCATGAAGTCAGTCAGGTCTCTATCCAGTGTTATTTTACTTGAAGTTTTCTTCCTTTATACTTTATCCTGCAAAGATTGTATATATAATACTATATACGCATACTGTATGTTACTAAGGAGAGCTGTGTAAAATCTATACATTAAAAGTGAATGAATAAGAAGCTTAGGTGTTCTATTTATACTGGCAACTATTCGATAAGTATATATATACAGTGCCAGTTGATATTTTCATTTCAGATCATGACATCCATGACAGATATGTTTTGTTCTGGTTGTACTGCAGAATAATTGTCTAGCAGACTAAAGAGGTTTCCCTAGAGTGAGGTAGTTAAAATGTAGCCATTGGTCATAATCCCTCCAAGAGCCCCTTCTTTAAATAAGAATGTCCCTTTGCTTAGGTTTATTTAGCTAACTAGTTCCAAGTTTCTGACATTGGGTGGGGCAAGTGCAGTAAAGACCAAAATGAGTAAAAATGTATCAAGAGACAGAGTTGAAACTCCTTTAGAAATATTTATACAGTAAGAAAATGGGATCCTCAGTCTTCACATATGCAGGTGGCAACCACCTCCTGTAGATTTACTGCTTCAGGGCATCCACTCTGTGCATAATCACGTACTTTATATATATGCATTATCTGCACTCATGGGGCTGGGGGGCATGCACCCGTACCAGGCCGGCGGTGCTGTGACAGCATTGATCAGCCATCAGGTCCAGGCCAATGATTTTTAGATTGGACCTGATGATCGGCTGTACCGAATCAGAGATCATCCTGTGCCTGTGTTTACAGAACACAGGAAATAATGTAATCTTCTCTCCTGGAACCATGTTTGGTTCCAGAGAAAGAGCATATTCACATAAGTCAAAGCAGCACACATACACAGGTAAAACACATATAGGCACATTTTGACCCCCTGATTGCCCCCCCCCGTTAACCCTTTACTGCCCTGTCACTAGTTTAATTAGTACAGTGTACAGATTTTTTTTCTGACCACTGTATTAGTGTCACGGGTGACTTCAGATATCATTAGGGTTAGTTAGCATCAGTTAGTGGCCCTCCCAGATAGTGTCAGATTGCCTGCCACATTATCACCATCACATTTAACCCTTTGATTGCCAGACCCACTGTAAACCTTCATTACTAGTATAGTGTCTGAATGGATCAGTATCTTTGATCAGATAAGAGCTATACTAGCATCCCTAATAGTATTGTTTCACCAAAAATGCAGCGTTAGCAGGATCAGCTCTGACACCTGCCAGCACCAGTGTTTAGCCCCTCCCCCCCAACAAGTGAAGTCTCAATAGATCACTGTCACTTCTGATACATTGCATACAAAACTGCAACATTAGCAAGATCAGGCCTGTTCTCTGCTAGCACTAGCAGGTAACTTTTTTCGCAGCAGTTCAAGCAGTCCCTGACAGCCAGGAGCTCTTTTTCCTGTGAGTCGAACTAGGTGCCTGTAAATTTAGTGGGCAAAATGTCCAAAGAAAGGTACACTAGTGAGGAGGACTACAGAATTATGAGTATGTCATATAAGAGCAAAGCGGGGTCCTCACTGATAGAATCAGGCACAGAATACGATCCTGTTGAAAGCAACATCACCCTGACAAATAGCTCAGACAATGGGGAAGAGGCCCCTGCTAAGGCTAGGTATACCCAACCCTATACCCAGGTTGCTAAGGTGCTAGAATTGCACGACAATTCTCATATGCAGCAGAATGCCAGTACTAGTGCTGCACTATCTTTTGGCGAACTGGAGAGCTCCAGCAACCTTGTACATCCTGGTCTTTTACACAGCAGCACTGCAGTATCGTTTGGTGATGTGGCTATTCCCATAAGCTGGTAAAGTGACTAACACAAGTAGCATCTCGCAGCCACCAAGAATTCGAACACAGGCCCATAGAGCCCATAGTGTCCTTCCGGATGTACTTACAAGTCCTGATTGGCAGCCAACAGATTCTTCAGCATCCGTACTTCCCCCATTCACTGCCCAACCCAGATTTCAGGTGGAAACAGAAAATTTAACTACTACCCTTGATTTTTTTTTAGCTGTTTTTCATGGAAGATCTGTATGAATCAATTGTGGACCAAAGCAATTTATATGTCTTGCAGTACATCTCTGCCAACACAAATTAAAACCTTGCCAGACTATTCTCATGGAAACCTATCATGGTGTCTGAGTTTACTTTTTTGGGGGCCTAACCATCAACATGGGCATTACTAAAAAGAATGAGTCGCTATCATATTAGTCCACAGACTAGATTCATCTAATAGACATACTCTGTTGTCCTCAGGGTGACCTTGAATATGATCATAAATCACCTTAACCAGAAATTTGCAGATGTGTACACATCCCAACAAAACATCTGCATAGATGAGTCCCTCATTAATTTTTCTGGCTGCCTTGCAATCAAACAGTATCTCCTCAATAAGCATGCCAGATCTGGGGTCAAAATGTATAAGCTCTGTGAGAAGGAAACAAACTATACATGTAATTTTTGGATTTACAAGGGAAAAGATAGTCATGTGAAGCCCAGACTACATGGGGAGCAGTGGCAAGATAGTTTGGGACTTGGTGTCACCCTTGGGGTACCACTTGTTTGTGGACAATCTTTATTCAAGCGTGCCACTTTTTAGACACTTATTTGATCTTGAAATTGACTCATGTGGCACCGGGCGACCTAATTGTAGGGGCTTCCAACAGTTTGTAAATACCCAACTTAGAAATTTGAGAAATGGTGCTGTTGAGAAGCCCCTTTGTGTCTGCTACTACTAAAACTTTAACATGGGAGGGGAGGATTTCAACGACCACATGATGAAGCTGTACTTAGTGTTTCATAAAGCTAAAGCTGGTACAAAAAGTGTCTGTATATTTATTTCAATTGACTCTTTACAACGCATTTGTGCTTTACAAAGCAACTGGATGAATTTCAGGACGAGATCATGCTGGCCTTTTTGTATCCAGAAGGTGCTGTGGCCCAAATCCCCAACCCAGATGCAGTGAGGCAGCTGCATGAGAGGCATTTTTTGATGCCATTCATGGTACCCCACCACAAAAGTCCCCCCAAATAAGATGCTTTGTCTGTAGCAGACATGGAATTAGATGTCACACCCATTTTTTTTGTCCCTCCTGTCCTGGCCAACCTGGTCTCTGCCTCAAGGACTGCTTCCGTCGCTACCACACACTAGTGGAGTAATATTATAGGGTACAGCACAGTCTAGGGTATACATTCACACAGGGTCTTTAAAAGATGTTAGGTCATCAGGAAACTGGCTATTTTAGTTTGAGAGACCCTAAAATCACAGCCTGGAAAGTTTACAGTTTTTATAAGTAACAAAAAAGTAAAAAAAAAAAGTAAAAAAGTAAAAAAAAAATAAAAAAGTACAAGAGTAAAAAAATTAAAAAATTAAAAAGTCAAAAATAGTTGTCGCTTTATCGAGTTAACCTCCCTAGAGGTCTGATTATGTCCATATTTCTGTGCTCAAAGGGGTACATTTTTTGGCATGGAAATATGTATTTTTTTTTAATTGTAGGCCTGTAATTTTTAGGAATAACTTACTGAAATCTGTCCGAATAAGAGTCTAGTAAACATCCCAGGTATGTTAAAATTTGAAACACGAAATCATAAATTATAATTTAAAAAATAATCATAAAAAATAATAATATAATAATAATAAATTTAATTCAATAATATAATCACACCAAAAACACTGAAATTTGAAATATAGCGCCAAGTTCGCACATCACTGAGCAAAGTCAGAAAATCGTTTTCAGTGTCTGATGATGAATTTCCCCACAAATCATTATCACTCAATTCTGCAAGTAGTTCTAATTTACTATCGCTGTTCTCTAGCTGGTCTAAAACCGATTTTGACCTAAAGGGACGCTTTTTGGAAGCCATGGACGTTTCTCAGTTTCCAGGCAGAAAGAACAGTAAAAATGTAGGCAGGGCACAGGACAAAGCACTAGGGACAAAATGTATGTGAAATGGTTTGATACAGTAATGTTTTACTATGTGATTTTAGTGAATGTCACTTTTTGTCATTATCAAATTTCCCGCCGTTCCGTCCCTGTACGTCCCGACGTCGCAGGGGACGGAACCCAGAAGACATATGCCGGCATCCACCGGAGGACATTACAGGGGACACTGCAGGAGGAACATGACGGGAGCGCAGTACAAGGTAAGAGAAGAACAGATCCCGGAGCAGCGCCGCATGGTAAGCCCGAGTGTAGCTCGGGGTTACCGCTTGTGGTACTGAAACTTTACTCTGAGCTACACTCGGGAATACTGCCAGGGAGGCTACTGTTCTGTTGTTACTGTGTTACTGGGGTGATCAGTTGGTGGATCACTACTATGCTTTGGCATGTATATTTTTCATTTTTTGGCACAGATTTTGATGAAAAAAAGTAGTTTTATTGACTTACTGTTCTATTGTTACTGTGTTTTATTGTTAACATTTGTTGTTTGCTTTGCAGGAATGCCGTTCCGCTGCAGCACTGATCTGTTTATCCTGACACTAGCAGGGTGTGCTTTCAGAATACATACGTCAATGATTGCAGCGCTAGAGGAGGAGATTTCTCTTTAAAAAATGTATGTATATGCCCAAGCATGGGGGCCATGGGAGCCCAATTGCATGTGTACCGAACATTAGAAATGAATGGATGCAGGGCGGTATATTCTAATGGCGGGCAAATCGCACACTTTTTCTGGCAGAGATTACTTCATCCACACCGATCAATGTGAATAGAGGAATTTGTTAGGATCTCTTTTTTCATTGAACCCACTGGCTGCAGAAAAAAAAGAATATAACATATATAAGGACCAATGGCATACTGGTACATTGCTGGACTTTGAGTAGTTATAGCAGAATGATGCATGCAGCTGCAGGCATCAGCCTGATATAGCTTTTTTCAGCTGGCGGTCGACTTTCATGTAAAAGCAATCCTAGCAGCTAATTAGCTGCTGAATTGCTTTTATAAGCAGTGGCTGGGGACACCCCTCTCCACGGCTTTTTTGGGCTGTTCAGTCCCAACATGGAACCCAAGAATGCAGCTGACAGTTCTGTCGGCTGACCATAGAGCTGATCGGAGATCAAAATAGCTCCACTCATCTCTATAGTCTAAGAAACTGGAAGCTATGAGCATTTCATCACTTCGCTTTTGCCTGCTAGCATAGGGTCTGACAATGGGACCAAGGATTTTATCCTGATACCTAATGGCAGTCAGGGTGCGATTGTCTAGCCTGCAGAGGTTTGTGCGTCCCTCTATGGATATGCATCTCCAGAAGATCACTGACCCACCACCAAAATGGTCATGCTGAATGATGTTACACAGGCCTAGTGCATTACCATAAAAATGTTTAATAAAAAATAAAGTAGGTGTTGTATTCACAAACAACAATATAGTCAAGGCACATCATAAAAGAACAGCTGGATCAACACCACACTGAGTAACAGTCCGCAATAGGGAGTTTAGACATCCAAAAGACTGACGCGTTTCGAGCACTTGCCTCTTCCTCAGAGCCAACTGACCACTGGGAATCGACATAGTGTAAGTAAACACGAAAGGTCTATAAAAAAAAAATATATATATATATATATATATATATATGTGTGTGTATAAATAAAACCATTGAAACTAGCGACAATCATAAAATCATATGAACCATAAGAAGTGTGCACAGTGAAAAATGAATAAATAAATGGAAAGTTACACATATATAAAAAATAATAAAAATCCTTCCCTGGTGATGCACTGCACTGCCCGCCTTTAAATAAATGGATGGATGGATGAGCAACGCTACGAAGCTGCCTAGTGCTCTGCTTGCCATAGACAACCATGGGACATGGATTTAATATAGAGAGTAGATCTGAAACCCAGCAGAGACACTTATTAATTCATAGAGATGCAGCCTACAGGGTGTGTGCCTCTCATTCTAGTATAGTCATATGATGAGACGTAGGCATATGTGGCAATGTAGTGCACCATGGATGGATATGCATATGCAATACTATATACAAGAACAAAGGAGATAAATCACTAGTAAAACATAAATGTTGATATAAAACGTTACAAAAAACTTCTTAATATGGCTCACAAAGTTTAAATAAAATAAAATTAAATAAGTATTGTTACAATATAGTATAATATCTGGTAAAATTGGTATAGTGTATGGTATATGTGTGTATGCATAGACATGGAAGCATAAGAAATATAAATATATAGGAAAAGAAAAAAAAAAAATTATAATAAAAAAAAAAATAAAATTAATAATTATATGTACAAAAGATGTATATATGTGTTATATATAAGAACTATATAAAAATGTCAAAGGCGCTATGGAACAAGCACTTGCAGGATGAGAAAGCAGTGCTCGAAGAGAGCTCACTGGACAACATGCGTGCGCACATGTGTGTGTAACACATCCACATGAGCAACTGCTTTTTAGTAAAAAACATGTCTATACATACATACATAAACCCACACACACATATGGAAACTGAATGAAAAAATGGGTGACCAATGAATGACCCATAGACACAAGCACATGGGAATGCGGTCATACGCAAGCGCCTAAGGGTGACACAATAAATATGAAGTGAGCAACCTAATGTGTAAGGATGCAGGGTAATGGTAGCTATACTGATGATACTATAGTAATCATAGCTGATGAAAATGAATATATCTAAAGCATACATCTGTAGTGGATGGTGTACCCACTATAGGTCACAAGGGAAATGATGGAACTAGCACTAAAGAGGGGGGGGAGAGAGAGGAAAAAAAAAAAAAAAGGAGGGGGTTTGGGAGAGAGACAAAAAGGATGAGAGTAGGACTCTAGGGAACATGTGCAGCTCAGCAGAAGGTACCTATGCATAACGGGGAGTCAGTGGATGACCCCATGTATCTCAAGATCTTCATTAAGCCCAGTGGGTGAGAGGGAACCCAGAATGAAGATCCAATAGGTCTCCCTCTTACATAGTCTTTGGAATTTTCTGCCACCATCTGAATCTCCTGTGATGGATTCAATCCCAAATACTTTCATGCCTGATGGATCACCACTGTGTGCCTCCTGAAAGTGCCGTGGTACGGAATATTATGGTATGTTACTATGGTAACATTGTACTACTTTGGTCATAGTGAAATATGAAAAAAAAATGTTAAAAAAAAAAAAATGTAATAAAAAAAAAAATATATATATATTTTTTTTCATACTGTCACCAGTCAGTGTCCCTGATCACCGCCATGCCAGTTATATGACGCTGTACTGCACTGGTGACAATATGCAAAAAAAATAGTGAAACAAATTTTTTTTATTTTTTCATTTTCCGAAAAATTATAACAAAAAAATACAACTTTAAAAAACTCGCCATGCCTCTTATGAAGTACGTCAGACTGTCTATTTTGCAAAAAGGGGTCATTTGGGGGATATCTGTACTGATCTGACATTCTTGGACTTCAAGAAATTAGATTGGCTGTCAGTACTTCAGGATTGATCAATATTCAGATCTATACCATAGTTTGTGAACTCTATAACTTTCCTACAAACTAAAAAATACATCCTAATTTGGGTTATTTTCACCAAAGACATGTAGCAGAATACACCTTGACCTAAATTTATGAAGAAAAATTATTTATTTGCAAACGTTTATAACAGAAACAAAGAAAAACGTGTTTTTTTCAAAATTTTTGTTTTTTTTTGTTAATTTAGAAAAAAATAAAAACCCCAGCGGTGATTAAATACCACCAAAAGAAAGCTCTAGTTGTGTGAAGAAAATGATAACATTTTAGTTTGGGTACAATGTTGTATGACCGCGCAATTGTCATTCAAAGTGTGAGAGCGCTGAAACCTAAAAACTGGCCTGGGCAGGAAGGTGTAAAATTGCCCGCTATTGAATTGGTTAATGACAAATGCCACTCGAGCTGTATTGTGCCGGGCAGTGAGCACAGGGCCAACTAGAGGAAGTCATGTCCTCAGGCCACCCTCATGAAGTCTGTTTCTGATTGTTTGGTTAGAGATATTCACACCAGTGGCCTGCTGGAGGTCATTATGTAGGGCTCTGGCAGTACTCATCAGATTTCTTCTTGCACAAAGAAGCAGATAGCAGTCCTGCTGATGGGGTTAAGGACCTTCTATGGCTCTGTCCAGCTCTTCTAGAGTAACTGCCTGTCTCCAGGAATCTCCTCCATGCTCTTGAGACTCTGCTGGGAGACACTCCCGTCTGGCAATAGTACATATTGATGTGCCATCCTGGAGGAGTTGGACTGCCTGTGCAACCTCTGTAGGGTCCAGGTATCATCACATGCTACCAGTAGTGACAATAACACTAGCCAAATGCAAACTAGTGAAAAACAGTCAAAAAAGATAAGTAGGGAAAAAAATCAACCTGTAAAATCATTTCTGTTTTCGGGGTAGTCTCATTGTTGCCCATCTAGTGTACCTGTTGTTAATTTCATTAACACCAAAGCAGATGAAACTAATTATGATCCCCCTCTGCTACTTAACTGACCAAGTAAATATCCCAGGAGTTTAATTGATTGATGCTATGCTCTGATTAAAAAATGTTCCTTTCATTTTTTTGAGCAGTGTATATAAATAATAATAATGGGCAAAAGAAATGCAACAGCATATTAACCCCTTCACACCGAAGAGTAAAACAAATCTAAATACCTAAGAACAATTTTGCAACGATGACATGTGTTAGTAAAACCGCATATAGCATCACAACTACTTTGTACATTCAGGTGAATTATACCTTGTTTTTTTTTCAAAACAGATTGGGCTTTCATTTGGTGGTAACTGGTAATAAATATCTCCTGACTTTTTTTTATTATCAAAGGAAAACTGTCCCAAAATAGTAAAAAAAATTGTTTTTATTTAGCTGTGTGTTTCTTGTTACTACCATAACCTACCACCAAAAAGCAACTCAAAATAAATTTTCCAGCTCTTGACAATCACAGCGATACCATATATGTGTATGTTATTTGTTGTTTGTACCCGTAGTACAGCCCAGAAACAATAGTGCACATTTTGTTTTTGTTTTTTTTTTTTACCTAAAACACACTGACACTGACACTAACTGACACTGATACCAATTTTTTTAAATCTTGACCTTTGTCCCTGACCTTTGACCCTGACCTTGACCCAAACATTTACCCTGGCACTGAACTAGATCAAACCTTGATCTAGGTATGTTTTCTTTATTTTTTCTGTGAGGCCGCATATTTGTGTTACGTCAGCGTCAAGGGGTTAATAAGGTCTATGTTCTTGTAGCCATTCCTAAAAAGCAGCCTATGATGTCAACTCCAAATGGAGATTAGGAAAAACATAGTTTAAAGAGGATATGTGTGAGGGCTCCTACATCTATTAACCACTTGCCTACTGGGCACTTTTACTCCCTTCCAGACAATTGCGCAGTCATGCAACACTGTACCCATATGAAATGTTAGCATTCTTTCACATAAATAGAGCTTTCTTTTGGTGGTATATAATTACCACTGGGTGTATATGTTTTTTGCACTATAAACGAAAAAAGACCAAAAAATTGGGGGAAAAAAGTTTTCTTAGTTTCCATTATAATATTTTGCATACAGGTAATTTTTCTCCTTCACTAATGTGCACTGATGAAGCTGTACTGACAGGCAGCACTGATGGGCACTGATAGGTAGCACTGATGGGCACTGATAGGCTGCACTAATGAGGCAGCATTGATGTAATGGCACAGGTGGGCATTGATGAGGAGGCAGTGATGAGGCTGCACTGATATGCAGCACTGATAGGCAGCACTGATGGGCATTAATAGGCAGCACTGAAGGGCACTGACTGATGGCACTGAACAGAGGCACTGACTGGCGGCACTGATGGGAACAGATTGGCAGCACTGATGGGCACAGATCGGCAGCACTGACAGGCACAGGTGAGTAGTACTGTTAGGCACTTTTGGAGCTGCCCTGATTATCAGTGTAGATGAATCCTTTCACAGTTGCCAGTTATCAGCAGTACTTTCCTCATGCAGTGACAGCACGAGGAAAGTACAGCCGATACCCAGCAAGTGTATTTACATAGTGATCAGCTCTGATTGGACACTGATCATGTAGTAAAAGGTCGCTGTCATTTTCCCTTTGCCATGTAATGTGATCAGTTGAGTCCAAAGGACACAGCAATCACATAGAACGCCAGGTGCGCGTTGGTCGGGGAGCATTCTGGGAGGACATCATATAACGCCCTCTCAAAACTTGACAACCGCACTGTAGCCATCATTCAAGAAAAGGTTAATAGCTGCCCATCATACTCATGGTAAATTTGTTCACAAAAGGTAAAAAGATATATAAATAAATTCACAGAGGGTGAATTTTATAACAGTAAACAAGCTGTTATCTAGAATTGTTTTATCTATTAAATGTGATGGAATCGGTCTTACCCTGCTATCTTATGGGTTCCTAACCTCCCTGGCGGTCAAGTTTCTGCACCAAAAGTGGTAACCCCGAGCTACACTTAGAAATACCCTGCAGCGTTACTCCAGGATCTTTTCTTCACTTACCTTGTCCTGCGGTCTCGCGATGTCCCTCCTGCAGCATCCCCGGCCATCTCCTATGGCCAATACCGGCATCCGTCCTCCGGGTTCCATTCCCTGCGACGTTGGGACGTATGGGGGACGGAACCTGCGGGAAATTTAAAAATGTTAATAAGTGACACTCACTCAATACACTAAAATCACATAGTAAAACATTACTGTATCAAAGCATTTCACATACATTTTGTCCCCAGTGCTTTGTCCTGTGCCCTGCCTGCATTTTTACTGTTCTTTCTGCATGGAAACTGAGAAACGTCCATGGTGTCCAAAAAGCATCCCTTTAGGGCAAAAGCGGTTTTAGACCAACTAGAGAACAGCAATAGTAAATTAGAACCACTTGCAGAATTGAGTGATAATGATTCGTGGGGAAATTCGTCATCAGACACTATTTTGCAACTAAGATCGGTGATGTGCACACTTGGTGCTATATTTCAAATTTAAGTGTTTTTGGTTTGATTATATTATTGAATTAGATTTTTTATTATATTATTATTTTTTATGATTATTTATTAAATTATAATTTAAGATTTTGTGTTTCAAATTTTAACATACCCAGGATGTTTACTAGACTCTTGTTTGGACAGATTTCAATGAGCTATTCCTAAAAATTACAGGCCTACAATAAAAAAACAACATATTTCCATGCAAAAAAAATGTACCACTTTGAGCACAGAAATATGGACATAATCATACCACTAGAGAGGTTAATATGAGCTGGCAGTCCCTCCAGATGGCGACAGTGGTGTCCACCCAACCATGTAAGTATGCCCCTTATAAAGGCTTGGCATTGCCCCATTAGTGGTTACACCTGGCACTTCTAAGAAAGGATCCACTTCCTATTGTCCCCCTGGGGAGGGGGGGGCACCAGCTCACTGGCATGCACGCACCACATGCCTGACAGACGTAACGGGTGCACAGAAGGGGGAGAAGATGGGCGGTCAAAGCCCTCCCCCTCCCTGGTACTGCCTCCAGGATTACTACCTGGCGGCGCACAAGTGCCAGGCAATTGTCACCAGCAATCCCCCCAATGGACTATGCAACTCCGGAACTCCACCACCCTTAACTGCAATGCAATAAAGGGTGGTGGTGAAATCCACACTCAAACACCAAAAAGCAAAACATACAACATAACCAACACAAAACCTGAAAAAAGGGGGGAAAAGAGACATGAATGGCACCATCCTCTATAGGTATAAGGATGTTACATCTTTAGAGGAAGGAACACTATACATAATAATATCTGCCTAATAATATCTGCCATAGTTTGTTTATACAGCTATGCCAACATGCCTTTTTGAAATAATTTTTTTTCTTATCAATATAAACACCAAGCAAGAAGTTATAAGGACAAATTTGAGATTCCTTGTATTCACTAAATTTCCAAACCCCCAGATATGAAAACTTCTAAAAAAAGGTTTATAGCTAATTTAAACCTGGGGTGAGGTAGCCCTTAATCTACAAATCCATTTGAGCTCCATTTGTAGGAGATTTTTGTTCCAGTCCCCTCCCCTATTATTGGGATGGATACGGTCAAGGATCAAAAATCTGATTTTTGGAAACTTACTTTGATGTAGGGCCATGACATGTCTACCCAAGGGTAAATCAGGATTACAACTTTGCATACCCTTGATGTATCTATAGGCCCGTTCCCAAAATTTCATGCTTAGTTTTTCCAATATAATAACAACCAGTCACATTGTAGAAGTTAGATTACCCCAAATGTCTTACAATTTGCATAGTGTCTAGGGTAGAAAATCTGTCCATATGGTAGCCTAATGTTTCTATTGGTACACATGTATTTACAGTATCTACATGAACCACATGCAAAGGTACCCTTGTACTTGAAATGGTCACCTCGGGTGTCACCCTTATATTCACTATGTACTACATGGTCTCATATTGAGGTAGCCCATCTGAAAATGGATAGGGGGTATTCAGGGACAAATTTGCCTATACTAGAGTCCATAGTGAGCATGTGCCAGTATTTTGGAATTATCTTTTTCATTTTATTGTGCTGATTGGAATATTTCATGATGATTCTTATTGGGTTTGTATTTTCTTTTCAATTCTTTTTTATTATTTTTCAGAAAAAGGGTACATTAACAGAGATAGGTCCAGAGAGAGAATATACAAAACCAGTAGGCATAAACACGTCTTAGCACCACAATGTCACTACGCTCACAGGTCTGGTGGAACCTTGGAATAATGGCCCATGGCCTACAATTGCATACGTAATAGATTACTTCTAAGTTGTCAGTACCTGTAATCAACAATTGAGTTAACCTTTACGACCTATAGTGCATACATTTTGCTTATTATTGACAACAATAACTCTAAGAGAGAAAAAGAAAAAAAAAAAGAAAAAAGAGAAGGGGGAAAAACACTTGAAAAAAGAAGAGCAAAAACAGAGAAAAATTAAATTAGAGCACACATGCAGCAAAAAACCAAATCAAATCACTGTGATATACAAAACAGTATTCTCATACAGTTACATCATGGGATAAAAACATATTCAACCAACAAGACCATTTCAGGTCAAATTTCCCCATAAGTTGACACTGAAGAGCCACCGCTCTCTCGCAAATATAATTTAAGTTAACTCTATGGATTACTTCTAGAATATTAGGAATCCTCACTGATTTCCAAACAGCAGTAACAGACATTCTAGCAGCGATGAGTATGTGACCAACAATTGTTCTATATTGGGCAGGGAATAATGGTAATGTAATATTAAGAAGAGCTAGATGAGGCTCTGGGTTAGTGGTCTTGCCAGAAACCCTTGAAATGAGTGCAAAGACTTCCTGCCAGAAATTCTTTAAGAGGGGGCATCCCCACAGAATGTGGAGTAGATTACCCTCCTCTCCACAATTCCTCCAGCACAGGGGTGATGTATTGGGATACATTTTAGCAAGAGTATATGGAGTGAGGTAGCTACGATAAAGGATTTTTAGACAGCAATTCCAATGATTTGTGCATTTGGTAATACTTAAATTGTTGCCCAGTGCAGCCTCCCATTCCTTTATGGTGAAAGACCTATCAAGATCAGTTTCCCAGCTACGTATGTTGTGGGGGGTAATGAGGTCATTATCATACTGTAGATAATTATAGAACCAATAAATCCCTTCTTTTAGTCGAACGGGATTCATCATGGCTTGCCAGAATTTGGCATAGATTTCAACCCACATCTTCGGATGCGCTCCATGATAACTTCTGATCTGTAAAAGGGAGTATAGACTTCTACTTGGGGTGGTATTCCCTATTTCAGTAAGAGTAGTATAACCCAACTCCCGTAAAGGTCTGGTGTCGAGGTTAGTGATAAAGTGTTCATATGTTAGAAGAGGAATATCTATTTGAATCTTAGATGAAGAGGGAATTATTTCATTTACGCCAGATAACCATGCCGCAAGCGATGCGGTAATGGATGGCGGAAAGGTATTGAGGAGTTTGGAATGGACCGCTTTAGCCAATACTAAAGCCCGAAGATCTCTGTCAGGTACTACAGATTTCTCAATTTGTACCCATAGTTTGTCTGAAGGGATGAACCACTCTGGGAGTTGATCCAAAATAGAGGCATAGTAGTAGTTGGAGAGCACTGGAAGGCCAACCCCCCCTTTAGACTTATGTTTAGAAAGGGACAAGAAAGATATTCTTGACTTCCTCTCTTGCCATATGTAGTTTCTAATAGCCACTTCCAATTTATTAAAATAAGTATGGGGAATAATGATTGGAATCGTTCGGAAGTAATATAATATTTTGGGAAGAATCAGCATTTTAAAAGCTGCTATTCTGTCTATCCAAGAAATTTAAAATTTATTGAGTTGCTGTAACTCCGCGAAGACAGACTGGTATAGCTTTTCAAAATTATCCTTAAAAGTATTAGAAGCTGGATACGAGATTAATATACCAAGGTAGTCTAGTGTTTTCTGGGTCCAGTTATATGGGAATTTAGCTTTAAGCTCTTTCAAGAGAGTCTTTGTTATAGCTATTGGTAGTGCGGATGACTTTGCAATATTAAGTTTGTAATAAGAGACTGCACTGAAGGATTGCAAGGATGAAGAGATTTCTGTAAGGGATTTCACAGGATCAGTAACCGTAAGTATAACATCTTCAGCAAACAAGCCAAGTTTGTAGGATATATCCGCAACCTGAATGCCCGAGATCTGGGAGTTGCTAATGGTTCCATTACTAGGGAGAAGATGATGGGAGATAACGGGCAACCCTGGCGTGTTCCATTAGTAATGCTAAAGGGTTCCGATAAAGCATTGGACGTGAAAACATGAGCAGTGGGAACAGTATAAAGTGCCATAATAGCCAATTTTATATATCCATCAATACCAAATTTGTGCAACGTAGCGTCTAAGTATTGCCAGTGAACCCTGTCAAAAGCTTTCTCAGCGTCCAAGGCCAAGAACACCGCCTGTGATCCACGAGATTCGATTAAGTGCATCAGATCCAGAATTCTATGAGTGCTGTCTGGTGCCTGCCTATCTTTAACAAAACCTACTTGATCAGCCCGAATCAGGAGAGGAGTAATATTAAGGAGTCGGGTCGCTAAGATTTTGGAGTAAATTTTGAGATCAGTATTTAGCAATGAGATGGGCCTAAAGTTTTGTGGGCGGTCTGAAGGTTTCCCCGGTTTAGGTAGGGTAACAATGATAGCCCTTAACATTTCCAGTGGGAATGTGGATTTAAGTATAGCTTCATCAAATGTGCATTTAAGATGGGGAACTAATATGGCTTGAAATTCCTGATAGTACAGTTGTGACCAAAATTATTCAACCCCCAATGCTGTAAAGGGGTTTAGGGACTATAGTGTACATTTGGAATTGTATTCAGAATCAAATCCTACAAGGACGTTGTAACTACCCAAATGCAACTAAAATGACATCAATTGTTTATGTAATACAGTAGTAAATGGTTCTTATGTGGTTTCTTCATTGCCACAATTATTCAACCCCTTAAAGACTACCACTCTGAAGAACAGAGGTTCATACAGGTGCTTTCCATCAGGTATTGAAAACACCTGTGGATGTCACCGAGCAGCAATCAAGCATAATAAGCACCAATTAGGCAGCTTTAAAATGACTGTGATACTCAGCTCCTTCTAGACATTTACTGGTGTGGTTACAAACATGGTGAAGGCAAGAGAATGGTCCAGGAAGACAAGAGAAGAGGTGATTTCTCTTCACAGGAAGGGCAATGGCTATAAGAAGATTGCAAAGATGTTAAACATACCAAGAGACACCTTAGGAAGCATCATTCGCAAATTCAAGGCAAAGGGCACTGTTGAAACGCTACCTGGTCGTGGCAGAAAGAAGATGCTGACTTCGACTGCTGTGCGCTACCTGAAGCGTAGAGTGGAGAGAAGTCCCCGTGTGACTGCTGAGGAACTGAGAAAAGATTTGTCAGATGTGGGTACAGAAGTTTCAGCCCAGACAATAAGACGCACACTGCGTAATGAAGGCCTCCGTGCCAGAACTCCCAGGCGTACCCCCTTGCTGTCTCCAAAGAATAAGAAGAGTCGACTGCAGTATGCCAAAAGCCATGTGGACAAACCACAAAAGTTGTGGGATAGTGTTCTGTGGACTGATGAAACAAAATTAGAACTGTTTGGGCCCATGGATCAACGCTATGTTTGGAGGAGGAAGAACAAGGCCTATGATGAAAAGAACACCTTGCCTACTGTGAAGCATGGTGGAGGGTCAATCATGCTTTGGGGCTGTTTTGCTTCTGCAGGTACAGGGAAGCTTCAGCGTGTGCAAGGTACCATGAATTCTCTTCAGTACCAGGAGATATTGGATGGAAACGTGATGCAGTCCGTCACACACCTGAGGCTTGGGAGACGTTGGACCTTTCAACAGGACAATGATCCCAAGCATACCTCCAAGTCCACTAGAGCATGGTTGCAGAGGAAAGGCTGGAACATTTTGGAGTGGCCATCGCAGTCACCAGACTTAAATCCGATTGAGAACCTCTGGTGGGACTTAAAGAAAGCAGTTGCAGTGCGCAAGCCTAAGAATGTGACTGAACTGGAGGCCTTTGCCCATGAAGAATGGGCGAAGATACCCGTAGATCGCTGCAAGACACTTGTGTCAAGCTATGCTTCACGTTTAAAAGCTGTTATAACTGTAAAAGGATGCTGTACTAAGTACTAAGATTGAATGTCACTTGGGGGTTGAATAAAACTGATAATGCTGTGAGCACAGAAAAGACATTTGTGGTTATTTCATTATAACTGTTATGTTATATTTGTCTGACCTACAAGTGCCTCTTTAATGTAAATGTAAGCAAGATGACTGAATGATCAAAAGCAATGTCAAACTGGCCAAAACACTCAATTTCAGTGGGGGTTGAATAATTTTGGTCACAACTGTATTCATTTGAAAAGCCGTCCACACCCGGAGATTTCCTTTTAGGTAATGCTTTGATGGCCTCGGAAATTTCGCTTTCCAGGATGGGTCGATTGAGACTTTCTAGCTTTTGAAGATCTAATTTGGGCAAAGACAGCTTATTCAAAAATTGATCAATCGAACCTGGAGTAGGTTGGGGAGTGGAAGGATCATCCTTGAGGTTGTATAATTGGGAATAATAAGTGAGGAACGTGTCTGCTATTTTATTAGGATGGTAAGTCAGTATATTAGAAGTAGGATCTAAGAGAGAAGATATTTTGGATTTCGCTTGTGTAGTTGTTAAGTATTTTTCTAACATTTTACCTGCTTTATTACCTTGTGCATAAAATTTAGCCTTGGCCTTTTTTAGGTATTGACCATGTCTCCCTAAAAGTAGAGTCCTAAGTTTCATTCTAGTGGTTTGAAGCTCCTGAAGAGTGTCAGGAGATAAAGTTTGTTTATGTGTGTGTTCAAGTTTAGCAATTTGCTCAATGGTGTCAGAGAAAATACGGTTCCTATCCCATGTCAACTTCCATAGTAAACCTCTACAGTATGCTTTATGAGCGCACCATACATTAGTTGCACTAGTATCAGAAGATAAATTAACAGCAAAATACTCCTCTAAAGCAGCAATAATAACAGGGCGAGATAAATGATTACAAAACATGGAGACATCATTACGCCACAAGAATACTGGAGTAAATTTCAAAGTCTCCTCAATGTTTATAGAAATAGGAGCGTGATCCAACCACGTCATCGGGTGGATCTCAGCTTTAGAAATATTTTGTAGCAGTTGGACATCCATAAGAAAAAAATCTATTCGAGAATATGATTTGTGAGGTTCTGAGTAATGTGTAAAGTCCTTTTCAGAAGCATGAAGGCATCTCCAGGGCTCATAAAGGTTGGTTTCCGTGATAGTCTGGGCTAGGGACTGTCTCAACTGCCGTGACGGGTTGGAGGTATCCAGTGAGTTGTTAATAATAGCGTTAAAGTCTCCACAGTAAATCAAAAAACCCCTTTGTATTTTTGCTACTTTTTTCCGCAGGGAGTTGAAAAAATGAACCTGATGGGTATTAGGGGCATAAAGATTCACAATAGTGTAGGTAATGTTGTTGATTTCACAGATAATAATTATGAATCTGCCTTTACTGTCAGACACTTGGGATTGTAGAGAGAAAGCGACAGAGTCACGAACAGCAATTAATACGCCACACTTCTTAGCAGGTCCATTAGATGTGAAGATATGTGGAAACAGACTATTAGAGCAGTGTGGGGCTTTAGATGCCGAAAAATGGGTTTCCTGAACACAAAGCACATCGCCATGTAGTCGTTGGGCTTCTTTCCATATCATCTGGCATTTGAAAGGACTATTAAGGCCATGAGCATTTAAAGAGACAGTTTTTAATACCATGAAAAAGCTTGGTAAAGTGATGTGTGATCGCCCTCAAGTGGTAGAAACAATAATAGCATGGAAGGATTTGGAAGCCAAAATTGTACTCTTATGTGAACCATGATTTTCATACGTAGGCGAAGGAGGTGCGTCCCTCCAATAGCGACAGAAGATGACCTGTTGAGATCCAGTAGTATAAATGGTGCTGCTCTAAAGAAAAACACACAATAAGAGGGGAAGAACTGGTGAAGAAAAACAAAACAGAAAAGTAACACATAAGTTCGCGTGAAACAAATCACTCGATTGGATGGGGGGAAGTACCGAGGCAAGCAGCCAAAAACGTCGCTATCCAAACTTGCATTGGGTAAAACATGAGGCACCGGAGATTGTGGGTGGAATCAGTTGCGTGCGTCATCCCGCTACTTGTTCCCACTCTGAGGGAATTTTTCTGGGGGAGGATTTAGTAGGCACAATTTCCTCATCTGCTGGGATAAGGCCCCATTTTTTGGCAAGTTGAAAGCCATATTCTTCCGAAGTGACCGTAAGAACTTGATTGTCCTTTGTAATCAGCAATTTGGTAGGGAACCCCCACTGATATTTAATATTGTTGTTGTGCAATAATTTTGTGAAAGAAATCAATTTCTTGCGGGCAAGTATGGTGTGTTGAGAAAGGTCAGCAAACAGAGAGATCCCGCTGTAAGGAGCTGGTAGTGGACTATTCTTCCACGCTTACAGCATTAGTTCCCCCGTCACATGATAGAAATGGACTCTCCCAATTACATCCCGAGGGACATGAGCTGGGAAAAAAGAGGGTTTAGGCAGTCTATGCGCCCTATCCACCGCCACCTCCCTATTCGGAGTATGAGGCAACAGTGAGGATATCATATGCTGAATAAATTTGCGGAGATCCGTGACGGGAGTATCCTCACCAATCCCCCTAAATTTAATGTTACTTCTGCGGGAGCGGTCCTCAATGTCCACCATTTTCACCTTTAGTGCTTTCAGCTCATCCTCAACTTTGTTGTGGGCATCCACTAATTCGTTATGAGCATTGGCGAAATCCCCCATTTTAGTTTCCACATGTGACACACGCTCTCCTAGGTTTTCCACCTCTATATTGATCTGTGTCATAAAGCTCATCATATCTTTATGCAGGGATCCCTTAAGGGTAACTAACATATCTTTCATAATGGAAGCAGTAAGTGGCATAGATTCTGCTGGATAATCCTCTAGGTTCTCCATAAATTCTCTTGTAGTATTTTGAGAAGAGGAATCAGAAAAATGCTCACCCATCTGCTGTGCTTCTGGAGAGAATTTCTGTTTATTCTTGAGGGGGCTGCAGGATGGTGTTCTCATGGAAGAGCCTGTCAGCTCTGTATGCACGGCAGGGCTGGAGGCATGCAGGGGGGAACTGTGAATGTCTCCCTCCTCTTGTCCATGTGTGTCAGCAGAGGGACAGGAACCAGAGCCATTTTGAGAGAAGGGGGGACCCGCCGGAGCGAAGAACTCCGACAGTTTGCGGGGCCCCTCCTTTATCTTTCTCTTCCCCATTCTCTGGGGATGTGCCCCACACCTCCTTGGTGGCAGCGGTGATGTCAGCGGGGTTTCCCGCTGTAGGACGTCTCTGGGAGTAGCTGCTGTTCTCGGCGGTTCACGGAGCTCCTCTACACTGCGGCCACCTTCGTCCGTGGCCAGCCACGCCCCCATTGGGTTTGTATTTTCATTAGCCTTGTTGTTATATAATAGATGGTTTCCAGTTTTAGAAAGGGCAGCTTTATATGCCTTTTTTAAGGAACTCCATGAATATTCTCTTTCTAACAATCTAAGTTGGAATTTTTTTGCCTCAGTAAAGAAAGATGAATCATTTGAGCAGTTCCACCTAACTCTCAGACACTGGATGTAAGGGATAAAATTTATATGGCTTTGAAGGTGGAAGCTTGAATCATGTAGAATGGCATTACTAGCTGTCGGTTTGTGATAAAGTTGCTACCTAGGGCCTCATTTGGGCCTCTACAGATCTCTACATCCAAGAAGGTAACCACATTGGAATTGTATGACATAGTGAATGCCAGATTGAAATCATTGTGGTTTATTCTGTCAATACATTTGATCAACAAATCAGAAGGGCCTTCTCAAATGATGAAGATATTGTCGATGTACTGATACCATATGAAATATGGTCAATGTACATCGACAAGGACTCATCATTCATGAATACCTAATTCCCACTCCCCCAGGTACAAATTGGCAGAGAATGGGGCACAACAGGTCCTCATCACTACGCCCTGTACCTGGAGGTAGTGTGAATGGTTGAAAGTGAAAACATTGTGGTGTAAGATAAATTCCAAAATGGGTACTATTAATTCATTAAGTCCAATCTTGCTGCCCACATTGGACAAGGGTGTGTTTGACAGCTGCCACACCTTTGTCATGAGGTATGAAGCTGTACAAGGCCTCAACATCTACTGTGACCAAAATGACATTCCCCGAAATGTGTAACTCATCAGTGACCTGAAGGAGGTATATTGTGTCTCAAATATAAGAAGGTAAACTTTGTAGATGTGGTCTCAAATATTTGTCAACTAATCTGCTGGCATTTTCAGTTAATACCTGAGATAATTGGTCTCCCAAGCAGGTTTGTTTAATTTTTTAAAATTTTTAGGAGAGCATAAAATGTTGGAATAGTGGGAAAAGTGGTTCTACTAAATTCCCATGTAGATTTCATACGTATGCCATTAAGATAAGCATGATCAATTAATTCATAGAATTCTTTATGAAGCTTATCAATGACCGAGGCAGTAATAGGATGATACCAATTTACAGTAGATTATTAAGAATTGTTTCACACATGGTGTAGCTTGTTTTTCACCTTCACTTAAATTGCCTGTAGTAGAGGATTTGATTTTTAGCACACTGATTTCCATACTTGTCAGTTTTAGAAAAGCTGCTACGTTTGAGCTAGAACTGGGTGGGGGAAACTTATCAGATTAGTTCTCCCCCCCTCTCATGTGACAGTCCTGGTCTTCATGCCATTTGGTTCCATCTTCACAGGATGGTGAAATCTTCACTCATTGTTTTTATTCTTACGGCTTCCTGTTTCTATGTATCGCTGTCAATTTGTAAGTAATGTACAATACTACATATTGATGAAAGTTAAACTTGCATTGAAAGATGCATGTACCGTATTTTTCAGCGTATAAGACGACTGGGCGTATAAGACGACCCCCTACTTTTCCTGTTAAAATATAGGGTTTGGGCTATACTCGCCGTATAAGACTACCCCTCTTCCAACGCACACCAAATAAAAATTCAAAAACATCAGATTTGATTTCAATATAGTATGGTATTTTAGTATGGTATTCCAATGATGAGGTGCTGTTGCTCCCACTGACACCAATGATGGGGCAATATTCCTCGCTCTGACACCAATGATGGGGCACTATTCCTCCCACTGACACCAATGATGGGACACTATTCCTCCCACTGACACCAATGATGGTGCCCCATCATTAGTGTCAGTGTGTGAGGAATAGTGCTCCATCAGTGTCAGTGGGAGAAATAATGCCCCATCATTGGTGTCAGTGGGAAGAATCATGCCCCATCATTGGTGTCAGTAGGAGGAATAGTGTCTCATCATTGGTGTCAGTGGGAGGAATAGTGCCCCATCATTGGTGTCAGAGCGAGGAATCGTGCCCCATCATTGGTGTCAGAGCGAGGAATTGTGCCCCATCATTGGTGTCAGTGGGAGAAATAGCACCCCATCATTGATGTCAGTGGGAGGAATAGCGCCCCATCATTGGTGTCAGTGGGAGGAATAGTGCCCCATCATTGGTGTCAGTGGGAAGAATCATGCCCCATCATTGGTGTCAGTAGGAGGAATAGTGTCCCATCATTGGTGTCAGTGGGAGGAATAGTGCCCCATCATTGGTGTCAGAGCGAGGAATCGTGCCCCATCATTGGTGTCAGAGCGAGGAATCGTGCCCCATCATTGGTGTCAGTGGGAGAAATAGCACCCCATCATTGATGTCAGTGGGAGGAATAGCGCCCCATCATTGGTGTCAGTGGGAGGAATAGTGCCCCATCATTGGTGTCAGTGGGGGGAATAATGCCCCATCATTAGTATCAGTGACACCAATGATGGGGCACTATTCCTCCCACTGACACCAATGACACTTGCTGACCCCTGTTCCATCATGGTGCTGCTGCAGCCAGCATACGTGGTTGCAGCAGCACCTCTGCAAGGCACACTTACCGGCCGCTCCCTCACTCGATTTTTTACACCAATTGTACAATTATGTGTTGACAGTTATGTCATTATATTCTGAGATACATCTATTTGTAAGCCGTATATGTTTAATTTTTTTTTAATTTTTGTATTCTAATAAATATGATGATTTTATAAAAATACACTTTTTTGATATGTTAGGATATATATGCCTTTAAAATCCCATCAAGGGGAAAAAGTTGTCTGTTGTAAATAATTATAGCACTAGACCTCCTGTGGAAAACTAAAGTGGTAACCCGCAAAGGCTTTTAAACTGTCATCTATGCATATTAAAAAATGTACGTAGTTTATCAACGTTGCATGGGCATGCACAATTTTAAGGCATGTCATGTTTGATATCTATTTACTCATCATAACATCATCTTTTATAATTTACCAAACAATTGGGCAAATTGGTGTTTCTGTGCATTAAAGTTCAAAAAAGTGTATTTAAAAAAAATTGCATTTGAAAAACCGTATGCACAAATACTGTGTGACATAAAAAATTGCAAACAAACCACCATTTTATTCTCTAGGGCCTCTGCTTTCAATAAATGTTAGAAGTATATTTCTACCAAAAAATACTGAAGTGTCAGAAAAGGCTTGGTCTTCAAGTGGTTAGAAGAGTGGGTAATGTGTGGCATAAGTTTCTAATGTTGGCCATAAAATGCCAGGATAGAACAATCCTTTTTGGAAAGTAGACACCCCAAACTATTTGCTGAGAGTCCATGGAAGATTATATTTTTTGCCACAAGTTTTTGGAAAATTATGAACATTTTATATTTGTACACAAAGTTGGCACTTAAATTATATATTGCTCACACATACCTTGGGTGTATGTGGAATTACACCCTAAAATACATTCTGCTACTTATGGGGATACCACATGTGAGAGACTTTTGGCAGTTTTCCACGTACAGGACCTCTGAAACTGTGATAAGTAGTCAGTAAGTGAAATGAGGGAATTATGCCTTTTTAAAGCCTGAAGGCGGGCATTAGTTTTAGAGCAGCTAGGCTCCCAAAAAGTCCCCCACATGTGGTATCCCCATATTTGGGAGAAGTAGCAGATTTTGTTTTTGGGGTGTAATTTCACATATACCCATGGCATGTGTGAAAAATATCTTATTAAAGTGACAACTTGTGTAAAAAAAAAGAAAACTTTATTGGGTCATTTTTTAAAAACTTGTGACAAAAAATAAATCTTCCATGGGCTCAACATGCCTCTCAGAAAATTCCTTGGGGTATTTAAGTGACGCATAAATAAATCTTCTGTGCAAAAGAACTATAAAAATATATAAAAGTGAATAGAAGTATTCAACACACACAAAAAAAATAGTTAATAAAATTAAAATGATTAATTATAATTATATACAATCCAAAAGAAAAGTCCAAATAAATCAGTCCACAAGATGATCACCACATGAGTAAAACTCTTCCCTTCTTGGCAGGAAATGAAAAAACAACAAGATCCCCTGTTAGGGAACACAGCTCTGTTATGTTTACCATGACAGAGTTGTGTTTGGTGCCGATCACTGGCTACCGGTGGTCAGTCATTGGCCGGGACCAGGTAATTGGCATGTGCTGTAACAAATCACAGCACGCGTGAGCCCCTGGCCTGAATGCACGGATCCCATACTAGGTATGTGATCCAGCGCAGGAGAGCCATTCTGGCACCGTACATGAAAGTTACACGCAAGATTGGCGAATGGATCGGGCCCATAGGTCACTGGGCCCGAAGCTGCTGGAGAGCATCAAACCTAGAGATGTTATTATCCAGTTTCACTATTTTAACAGCAAAGAAACCTTGCTTCTCTTCTACACGCAACAAGTCATCTATAGAATTTAAAGGAGACAGGCTCCAACTCTTCTGTGATTTGTCCCCCATTACCCTGGCAAAAAAGCGGGTTTTGAAACCGGTAACCACTCATCTTCAGAAACATAATGTTGCTTATTGTGGGGATTCCCTTTCAATCTTGTCTCCAAGGATAACACCCAAGTCATTCTTTGTGATTTGCATGAGGCGGCCTCCTTCCTTAAACAGTAGGGACTTCCTCCTCTGCCTGAAAAGTCCATTCTGCAACCACCTACGCCACCCAGGCCTTCTTCTACTCCGCGCACGACCTGGACACCCGCTAAGCCTGGGAGGAAGGGATTTCCGCACACTACTCAAAGGCCTCGAATCCCTGGCTTGGTGGACCCCATCACTTGACTCTTCCCTGTATCAAGGTTCCCGCCCTGTTAATGGGGTTGTCCTAATCCCATGTGTGTTTTATTGTTTTTTTTTTGCATTGTTGTGTCCTGGTTATCATTGCTATGTGAAATGCTGAGGTAGGCACCTGTCATGTTGGGAATGCTGCCGTGTTGCCCCCTGGTGTGACGGACCCCTGGTCCTGATGACCCAGGCTATTTTCAATGTCCCGGGTATATATCTTTGATGATATCTTTGTTTCTAGACATAATCCCTACGGCCTCTGTTTTTAGTGATGCACTTGTTTGTGATAGGCCTGTTGCCATGCTAATCACCTGGTTTTCCTTTTCTGTTATTTCTTGTTTTGCCTCATCGATGACAATTTTTCTGTATTCTCAGGTTATACAGCTGTTACGCCTATTACTGTTACATGATGGCTTTAAGGCTGTTGTCATATAATGTGAAGGGTCTTAACTCTATCCAAAAACGATGGATGGCTCTGAAGGAGTTCAGATCCTTGGGATCAGATAGCATATTTATTCAGGAAACCCATTTTAAACAGGACGGCTCTTTTCGCTTTGCTTCTAAGAGCTTTTTGCAATCCTATTCAGCTTTTGATCCCTCTGGGAGAGCTATTTTGTGTACAAAAACTGCTCCCTGCAGGTCTCCTCCTCTCGGATTGACCCACTTGGTCATTATGTACTGTTGGAATGTATGTAAGAGGGTTTCATGCAATTTTCCAGTCTTTAAAATCTTGGGACAATCTTGCCATCTCCTTCCTTGGATGGGTTAATGTGCTAAAAATTACCAAACTTTTGTATCTGTTTGAGATGCTTCCTGTTCCTATCCCCATGTCCAGGTTGCGCTATCTTCAAAAATTCTTCCCCACTTCATCTGGCATGGCAGAGCTCACCAAATTGCCCGAACTGTCCTTCTCTCTCCTCCATCTAGGGGAGACCTGGGGCCCCCAGAGATTGTGTTGTATCACCTTGCTACCCACCTTGTGCCCTTGTCTTGTGATCATCTCAGCGTCCCCTAAGAAATGGGCCAAGATCGAATGGCTACAATTATGTCCAGTGCACCCTTGTTCCCTACTCTGGTCTCAGTCCAGTGTTGAAAGCACCTCTCACAGACACCTCCTACTTGCATTTCCAATGCATTTCACGATCTCTATATGGTGGTGGTGTAGGGTTAAATTCGCTCTGTTTTCTCAGTGTTCTCCCCTGACCAATGTCATATTCAGTCCCAGTCTCCCAGATGGTTTGGTTTTGCCTTGTGTGAATTTATGGGCTGAGGCCAATTTATTTCAATTGCGTCACCTGGTCCATCCAGTGACTCGTAAGCTAAAATCCTTTTCTGAGATTCAAAAAGCTGCCCATTTACCTTCTCACCAATATTATGTTTATCTACAGATACGCCATTTTTTCTCCTCCAAAGCTTCATTGTTAACTCTTGAGAAACCTACACTCTTTGAACTCATCTATATTCAAGGTCCGCATCAGCGAGACATAATTTCCTCTACTTATAAGCTCCTTCAAGATGCCTGCCCCCTTTCTATTGATACACACCTTTATATGTGCAAATGGCCCCAGATACTCAAATGTAATATTGCTTTGGATCAATGGAGTAGGATTCAGGAGGCTGCCTCCAGATCTTCTATATGTGTAGTATATAAGAAAAATACTTTCAAAATACTGATGTTTTGGTATAGGACCCCTGAGGTTCTCCATGCTCACAATTGGGAAGTTCCTTCTACCTGATGGTGATGTGGCGAGGACACTGGCACTCTATTTCACATTTTTTGGACTTGCCAGCACATTGTACCTTTTTGGAGAGAGGTCTTTAACCTTTTGAAGCATCTTTTACAGGTTCCTATTTCATTTGAGCCCATTTATTTTTTGCTGGGTCTAACTTTTTCAGGCCTCTCTAAATTTGCCAAGAAGCTGTCCGCCCATGTTTTAACAGCAGCCAGGAGAACCATTCCCATGCATTGGCTTTCTACTACACGGTCCAAATTGGTGAAAGTCTTAATAGAGATTAGAAGAATGGAATACCTCACTGCTCACTCATAATTCTATCCCCATTTTTGAGGCAGTTTGGGAACCATGGGATCTTTATATTTCTGATTTGCCTACTCCACTGTCTGATACTGATGGCTAATTTATTGCTATGTATTGACATTATATGTACCTATATACCTCTCACCGATGAGCCTATTTCTCTGTTTCCTTTCTTTTATTGCTTTGTGCATTTCTGTTTTTTTGTAAATCATTTTGAAAATCAATAAAAAGTAAATTATAAAAAAGGGCATCTTTAAATAAAGCTCCTCACATACATGTAGGCTGCATTCCCACCTATGTGCTTTAGCCCCTACTGTATGTTTTAATGCATGTACGCAGGTTAACAATTGTTTTGGGGGGGCATGGCTTGGTGCTTGAGCCACATGGCAGCACACTGCTAGAGCTCCAGGGATAGATCAGCTCTACAGCCACTTAAGTGGTACACTGCAGGGCAATCATGGGCAGAATTGTTAAGCCCTCTTCACACAACCACCCACATTGCTCACAATCTTCAGCACGCCAGATTCAGGATCTTTTCCAAAGTAGAGGCACACAAAGGAGCGGCTGTGTTGGGGGTAAGATGGTGCCTTTACACCATTAGGAAGTTCACAGTGAGCAGTCCCTACCAGCTTCTGAGGATATGGTAAGAGAGGACACTCGCTCCAATCCACCACTCACAAACTCTGAGATGACACAGATTGCTGCAGATCTTAAGAGATCATTTACATCTGTAATTACTGATTTAACCACCTCCCGCCCGCCATATAGTAATATGATGGATGCAAGGCTGTTCTCTCGTTCTGGGAGGACATCATATGACATCCTCCCATTCAAACCATGCATGCGCGGCTCCCAGAGTGCGCAGTGCGGCGATCGGCGGTGTGCTGTGTCCCTCGGACACAGTGGATCACCGGTCCATGGAAAGAGCCGAAGATGTCGGCTCGGTCATGTGATCAGCTGTGTCCAATCACAGCTGATCGCATGTAAATAGGGAAATGCCGGTTATCTGCATTTCTCTCCTCACGAGCTGTCACGCTGACAGCTCGTGAGGAGAGGAGAGCCAGTAATCGGCATTCCTCGGAGGGGACATGTACACAGATCATCAGAGCACTGATGATCAGTGTTCCCTGATGATCTGTGTAGCTCCAGCAGTGCCACCTGTCAGTGTCCATCAGTGCCAGGTCTCAGTGCTCATCCATGCCACCTGCCAGTGCCCATCAGTGCCACATCAGTGCCACATTTCAGTGCCCATCAGTGCCACATCAATGCCACATATCAGTGCCCATCTGAGCTGCCTTTCAGTGTCACCCATCAGTGCCAGTCAGTGCCACCTATCAATGCCAGTCAGTGCCACCTATCAGTGCTAGTCAGTGCCGCCTATCAGTGCCAGACAATGCTGCCTATCAGTGCCCGTCAGTGCTGCCTATCAGTGCCACCTGACAGTGCCAGTCAGTGCCACCTAAAAGTGCCAGTCAGTGCCACCTATCAGTGCCAGTCAGTGCCGCATATCAGTGCCACCTATCATTGCCGCCTATCAGTGCTACCTATCAGTGCTGCCTTTCAGTGCCCATCAGTGATGTATGTCAATGCCCATCAGTGCCACCTACCAGTGCATCCTCATCAGTGCCCATCAGTGCCACCTATTAGTGTCTATCAGTGCAGCCTATCAGTGCCCATCAGTGCAGCCTCATTAGCTCCCATCAGTGAAGGAGAAAAATCACTTATTTACAAAATTTTATAACAAAAACTAAGAAAAAATGTTTTTCTCTTTTCAAAATTTTCAGTGGTTTTTAGTCTGTTTAAGAAAAATTAAAAAAACCCAGAGATGATTAAATACCACCAAAGCTCTCTCTGTCACAAAAAAATGATAAAAATTTAATATGGGTACAGTGTTGCATGACCGCGCAATTGTCATTCAAAGTGAACCATTGCTGAAAGCTGGAAATTGGCCTGGGCAGGAAGGGGGTGACAGTGGCCTGTAGGCTAGTGGTTAAAGGAAGATCTTCTATCTCTCTTTGAGCAATTAACAACATTGCAGAAGGCTGTTGCTTACAGGGACAAGGCCATATCTAGGCTGGAAAAAGTTTCTGAAACACATGCCACACACTTGATTAATGTGAATCGCCACCTTAAAGACTTACTGTAGATAACAGAGGGAGGTGGAATAACATCAGAGTGAGAGACGTCCCTGAATCTGAGTCTGCTGAACAACTCCTGACGACATTACAATCTATCTTTAACAATCTTTTAGAGAGGCCTGCGCACACTGTCATTGATTTTGGCAAGGAGGGCAGATGCCTCCCCCCCAGGGACATTATTTGCTGTAGTGCCAATTTCCCTCTGCAGGAAGAAATCCTCAAAAAACCCAGACAAAATGATCTCATTACTTTTAATGGTGATGGTGGACTTGCACTCGTTCAGGACCTTTCCCCTATAACTTTAAAAAATAGAAGAGCACTACGCCCTCTACCGACCGTTCTGCAGGAGAAGGGGATTTCTTATAGATGGCAATTTCCTTTTGTTTTGCAGGCCACCCTGAATGGCAAGCACTATCTGTTGAGATTGCCTGCAGATGTCCGGGGTTTCTGTGATGACCTCCAACTTCCGTATGTGGAACTACCAGAATGGTATGAGAAATATTGTCTTCCATGAGCAGTTCCCACCATCGAATCTGCGCTTCTGCAAAGCCCTTCTAAATCACAGCACAGGAAAACCAGGCACCAGAAGCAGGCCGGTCTGGGTTCAAGCTTGTCCTCACCGAAATCTAAGCAGTTCAAAGCAAGAGAGGATTCTGATGATACCTGACTGTGATCAGTTTGTTTTATCCCTCTTCTTCCTCTTTCACAGTCCCTGTTGCTCTTTTCAATCCATTGCTATATCCGGATGGAGAGGACATAGGGAATTCACATGGTAAGGGAGGTCTTGTCCGTGGCTAACCACAGTTAGTTCGCTTCCCTTGTTGTGTGTTTGTTCTTGCTCATGTATTTATGTTTAATATTCTTTGCCTAATTGATGGTTATGTGCTTAATAGACCAGGTGATACTAGTTTATTTTACTTACGGCCTGATTGCCGGGATGTTCCTAGTTATTGGCTCTCAGGACTCACATGGTCTAATAGTTATGTATCTATTGGCACAATGTTTGAAATTGTTACCTCCATGTACAATACATTTTCTATATTTGCAATTGATCTCTGGATTCTATCTCATCTCTATGATACTGTCCCTGCAGTTACCTGAATTCTGCATTTAATCCATGTGTTGTTGGCTTTAAGTTCAGATCTCCCTATATGTATCTACCACTGTTTATTACAACTTGTGCCATTCGTACGGTAAGATTTACCATAGGCATTATCTTTCACTATTGAAAGACGGCTCTGCAGGTTCCTCCCATTAGCCCCACAATTTGGCAGAGTAACGCCTTGAGTTCAATATCATAACCTCTAGTTTTTCTGCTACTTCTGCTGATGCTTATTTAACCTTATGATACAGTATTTTTTATTGTACCATATACCAATTGCTCTTACTAGGTGTGCAGTATCATATAGGTTAGTGATAAACGAGAATTGTTTCCCACGTGTTTGTTTCGAACAGATCCACTCTCGCATTCTTTGTGGCTTTTTTTTTCTTATACTCTCTCCTTATTTCACCAGCATGACTTTCTCAAATCTAGGGAAAAGGCCCCTGATCATCTTCCATAATGTTAGGGGCCTAAATGTTCCTGAGAAGCGTTCTCAATTATCACGTGAGCTAGATAAAGCCAGGCCTTCTATAGTGTTCCTGCAAGAAACGCATTTTAAAACTGGACAGATTCCAAAACTGTCGAGCAAATACTTTACAAAAACATACCATTCCACTATTGCTTTGGCCAAGACTAAGGGGGTCACCATACTGATCAGTAGGGAGACACAGATTTTGATCACAGAACAATCAATTGACCCGGAGGGTAGATATGTCTTCCTAAAAGGCTCATGGGCGGGCTCACTGATCACCTTGGCCAATGTCTATTTCCCCAACTCTGCTCACATCTCCTTCTGTCAACACATCGTGGATGAGCTCAAAGGGTTTGCTGCCGGCTGTCTGATCCTAGATCCTAGGGGGAGATTTTAAAATCCCACTCAAACTTGATTTGCACGTGTCTAATGGGACAAACTGTATCGCATATAAAAATCTTAAAAAGGTTAAGCTACTTCTGAAATCTTTACTGCTAATTGACGCTTGAAGATCACTTAACCCCACTGGCCATGATTACACGTGCTATTCCCCACCACACAACCAATATGACAGGATTGTACCAATAAATAAATAATTTGCGCTAGTAAATGTGTATAAATATATAAATATATATAAAGAAATCATCAAATCATAAGTCCAGAAAAAAATATATATATATGCCAATACCACAAAAAAATAAAAAAACTTTTAAGTGCAAAAAACTTTTGTGCAAAAAAAGTGTCTAAATATGAAAAATTTCACCAAAAAACCTTGATAATATAATGGCAGATCATCCATAAATATATCTTCAGAAACGGAAACTCTGCAACACACCGATCCTCATCGATCAAAATAACAGGATGAAAAACTTTGTAGTTAATCGAAAATCCACTTCTCCAATAGATAAAGGACCACCTTCAAACGTATCCATGGGGGGAAATGCCAAGCACTCGAGAGAAACAGAAAGACTTCATGGTGCAATATTATAAAAACCAATTCCTTTATTAGGTACTCATTGCACTTACTCAAGAGGTGTCCCAGCCGACACCAGCATCAACAGCATAACAGCAATCACATAAACGAGCCTGGCTACTCAGCACATGCGCAGTAGCTGGCAGCCAAAAACGTAATGACGTCACATCAATCAAGCTCCGCCCTACGCGTTTCGTCATCGACGTCCTCACGGACGAGTTGATGATTTCTTTATATATATTTATATATTTATACACATTTACTAGCGCAAATTATTTATTTATTGGTACACTTTATATATGGTGATTTTTTGCAGCTGGTACACTATTAGTAAGTTATATAATTTTGACCATAGGCGCTATTATTAATTTTTCTAATATGACAGGATTGATTACCTTTTTATTCCTCAAAGAGACTTCCCTCTGCTGACTGACACTAAGATAGGGATATAATCTCTTTCAGATCATGCCCCACTATCGCTGAGTTTGACTCTGCCGGGTAACACAGCTAAGATGTATAACTGGAGACTTAACCCGGCTTTGTCGACTGATGTTGAAATCCTGACAGATAATTCACCAATATTACTCCGCCCTGTATAACGTGCCACCCAGTCACACCCCCAAAGATCTTAGGGGTGAGAAATTTGATCTAATCAATGATTTTCTTCAGAAAAGTAAATTGCCTTCCCTGAAATGCTCAGATGTCAAATTGCTTGAATGCCCAATTGGGGAGATAGAGTTGGCTAATGCTATTAAAAGTCTAAAATCGGGGAAAATCCCAGGTCCACAAGGACTGACGTTGCAGTATTATAAGACTTTTAGCTCCCTACTCTCTACGCCCCTACTGCAGACACTTAACTCTTTGACTATGCCACAGCCTATACCCCCTTCTTTTTCTCTTGCTCATATCACTGTCATCTCCAAAAAGGTTAAAGACCCTATCGACTATACAAGCTACAGACCAATTTCTCTACTTAACATTGATATAAAATTACTTGTGAAAATAATGGCCAACCGACTTAGATTCCACCTATCTGATATTATTGGACTGGAACAAGTCGGTTTTATGCCAGGCAGAGAAGCATGTGACAATATTGTCAAGGCCCTTAACCTAATCCATAGGGCGAGGGTCGAGGGCCTTCTCCTCTCTACCGATGCAGAGAAGGCCTTCGATCGCATGTCTTGGGACTTTATGTTCGCTACATGTGCTCATATTGGGCTGGAACCTCACATGTTGAATTGGATCTCTACTCTGTATCAGAATCCAACGGCTAAGATTAAGGTTAATGGTACGCTTTCTGAAACCATAACTATTAAGAATGGAATGAGACAGGGTTGTCCCCTGTCTCCTCTTCTGTTCATTCTCACTCTTGAACCCTTCATACAGCTGATTCAGCAAAATCAGGTGATTCATGGTTTTCGTATTAATGATTAAATTATCAAAACTGAGGCGTATGCGGATGAGCTGTTATTTTTTCATATCTCAACCTCATATTTCTGTACTTAACCGCCTAAGCTTATTCAATCATTATCATTTTCTCTCAAATTTGAAAATAAATTACACTAAATCAGAGCCATTTACAGTAAGCTTTTCCCCCTTAGCCCTCATTAAGCGAATTGCTCTTTCAGATGGGTTCCTACTGCCCTTAAATATCTGGGTATATGGTTCACTTCAAATCTCAATGACTTGTACACTCAAAACTATTCCCTTACTATGCAATATTCGGAAAGATCTCAGAAATTGGCACACAAAAACTTTCTCTTGGTTTGGTGGGGCAGCCATCAGTAAAATTAATATTCTGCCTTGAATACTTTATTGCATGAATGCTCTTCCGATTAGACTCCCATCATCCTTTTTTAAGAAATTACAACAGGCTCAAAGAGCCTTTGTGTGGGCCAATAAAAAACCACGTATTCGATTCCTGATCATCACGCATACTAAGAGTTCCGGAGGTATGGGATTACCAGACTTTAAAAAGTATTAGTACGCTACTCAGATTACCAGAATCATAGACTGGAACTGTCATGCCAAGCATAAACACTGGGTTTCCCTGGAAAGCTCATACATTTTGGCTCCTTTACAATTTTCACCATGGCTATCAAAGTCTGCTTATCCAAAGCATTTGTTAGCACACCCCTTAATTGGCGCAATATTAGATGCTTTTGATGACCTTGCCAGGGCCACGGGTTTCGCTAGCTCTCCAGGTCCTCTCACTTCTATTGTTGGTAATCCAGAATTTCCCCCCCAGATTGGAGACTGATGGGATTCCAGTTCATGAGTCAGGCCTATCTTTGTTGGTGACCCATTGCCTCAAACATGGGGGAGTCAAGTCCAAAGGAGAGCTCCAGGAACTTTGCGGAAAGGTTTTGATCCCGTACTGGACTTATTTTCAAATACACAATTACCTGATTAATCATAGATAGAAGGAAGCTTTTTCTAGACCCCTCACAACTCTAGAAACGCTATGTTTAAAGGGGAAAGCAGTTGACAAAACCACCTCTTTGGCCTATTCATGGCTTCAAAACACTTCAAAAAACTTTTCGGATGGGCTGGAAATCAGCCCTTCAGGTAGAGTTCCCTGATGATCAATGGAAAAAAAAAAAACGCATTTTCGCTCACAAATGCTCCATTAGCACTAGAACCCAAGAAACCTCTTACAAATTGTTAAAAAGATGGTATGCTACACCAGATAGGTTAAAGAGGTGGTTCTCCCAGACGTCAGGCTTATGTTGGCGATGTGAGTCAGCCGAAGGTATCCTGTTACATCTTCGGTGGCAATGTCCAAGGCTTTTGCCATTTTGGGACAAGCTTTGTGAGTTGACATACTCTATTACTGAGACCACATTACCCTTAACCCCTGAATGCTGTCTTCTCAATATCTCTGAGTGCTCATTGAAATTGTACACGCACCTTGGTTCGGCACCTTTTGAATGCGGCCAAGTCCCTAATCCCCAGACATTGGAAGACTGCTCGTGCCCCCTCGATCCAAGATTGGAAAAGAGAGGTTAAAGTTATTCAAAAATTGGAAAGGACATTGACTATGACTGATGACATGGTTGCCAGATTCCACCAACTATGGTCCAGTTGATATGCTTTCACTTTCTCAGAAACGTATAAAGGGCTAATGAGCGAATAACACTTTTTTATTTGTCGATGTGCGTATCATGCCGGTGGATACCTGACACCGCTTGCTGTTCTCTTTCTTTCCTTCCTAAACTTACTCTTCTGTTCATGCACTTTCTTATGTCAGTTTTGATGTTTGTAGCTGCAATTTATAAACGTCTCAATTTGTGACTGCTTCATGTAGACCACTGATCTGATTGTGTTATCAAGCTTTTTCTGAAGCCAAAATCAGTTACTGTGTACTATATGACTTTATAACCTGCAAAGCTTTTTGCTGTTTATATGTTTTTTTAAAAAAAAACAATTGTTTTAACCGCTTGCCATCCAGCCTATAGCAGAAGTACTGCTACAGGCCGCACTGCTGTGCAAAATCATGTATATATATGTGAATTGCATTTCCAGGTAAGGGGGTGTGCGCCACCCTACCCGTTCCGTTATTGGCAGCTGGGGATGTCAATCACCAGGTCCCGGCTGGGAATAGACGGCTGGGATCAACAACTTGGTGGTCATCGGCAAAGCTGACAGGGGAGAGACCTGCATGAATACAACACAGGTCTGTCTCCTGTCAGCATGGACATGCTGCTTTGTAACTCTCTGCACAGCAGAGAGGTAAAAAGCAGCATGTCTCTGTAGTAAAACAGCACACAGTTAACCCTTTAATCACCCCAAATGTTAACCCCTTCCTGCCCAGTGTCATTAGTACAGTGTCAGTGCTTTTTATTAGCACTGATCAGTGTATTCGTGTCACTGGGGATTTCAGTGGCAGTTAGTCAGTTTCCAGCCTGTGTCAGAATGTCCGCCTCTGTCCCACTATAAGTTGTTGATCGCCTTCATTAGTAGTATAAAAAAACTAAAACTAAAAATTCCAGTATATACCACCATTTTTAGACGAAATAACTTTCACGTAAACCAATTAATATACATTTATTGGGATTTTTTAGCATGTAGCAGAATACATTTTGGCCTAAATTTATGAAGAAATTAGATTTTTTATATGTTTTTATTGGATATGTTTTATAGCAAAATGTCAAATATATTGTTGTTTTTTTCAAAATTGTTGGTCTTTTTTTGTTTATAGTGCAAAAAAGAAAGCTCTATTTGTGGGAAAAAATGACATCATTTCATTAATGTACAGTGTTACAATTGTCAGTTAAAGTAATGCAGCGCCATATCGCAACAAAATGGTCTGGCCAGGAACATGGGTAAATCCTTTGGAGGGCAAGGGTTAAAGTGCTAATTTGCAAAGGTGTAATGCATTGCTTTCCCATTATGTCCCCACTCAGAAAAGTTCTTCTCACTTCATGTTCTGGTGATAGAAGAGGCAGAGGGACATAAAGTGGTTGTAAACCTCTCTAATGGGCACAGAGACAACAATACAAACAAAGTGGTGGAAGGTTAGAACCTCAGGGGGACAGAATAAAACATTGTTCAATTATGTGTCTTAAAGAATATGTAAACCCAACATTTCATATTCTTGATATGTGCCTTCATACCATGTACTTGTATGAAAAAGTGTCCTATTCTCTTTTTATTGCTTTCTTTGTGTGAAATATCTGGTGTTCCTGCCAATCCGTCTACTGTCTTAATAAAAACTGACCACACTAGGCAGGAGAACACAGTGTGATCAGTTTTCTGGCTGTGCTGGATGCTAATTCAATGATCAAGCTTGTGCTGACACACTTCCCCCACCCTCTGCACAGCCATTCACTAGAAAGATCAATATATTGCTGTTTCTCCTCCCCTAGCACCTTATGCAGCTGAGAACAGAGGATATGTGATCACTTATAAAAAAAGTAGAAAAGCATTTATAATTTTTTAAAATATGTATACACAAATGCTTTGTCTTTTATTTTAAACTGAATGGGTTGTTTTACAATCTGAGGGTTCACATATACTTTAAAGTTTCTCAGGCCCTATGACTGTAATAAGTTAGACTTACCTAAAGAAAAACACTTAAACACTTAAAAAAGGTCTCACCAGTGTGGACAATGTCATCCATTAGTAATATGTCTTGGTAAGGGTCTGTAGCTCACAACATTTCTGAACGGAATAACATGAACTTGAATTGAAAACATTTGTTCTATTTTTGGACAGAGTGAGGAAGGATTAGAATCTTGTTCACTTTTTTATCGGTGTCTCCTGCAGTGGGAGCCATTGCCATCAGGACAGAACGTGAGGGTATGCCTAATGTATTACAGTTGCTGAAGAGGTGATAGCAAATCCCCTAACTGGAACAACTGTTTAGGTGACAACTGTTAAAAGTGAAATTTCCCCACTTTTTTGGAAGAATTTCTTTAAATTATGTTTGTGTCTGTAGGACAGCAAGTGTATCGTGTTCTATTTAGTGATGAAAGCCTGGCAACAGATTTTTAGCCATTCCCCTTTGATCCAAACATAGAAATGTTTTGTCTGGAGTTCACACCAGATGCAGTCCTGTGCATTTTAATCTGTATCAATAAGGCATGCATAGTGTTTTATTTATTTATAATTTATTACAGGTACTTATATAGCTCCATCAGTTTATGCAGCCCTTTACATATATATTCACATCACTCCCTAACCCTCAAGGTGCATACAATCTAAGGTCCCTACCTTACATTCATACATACACATACTAAGGCCAATTTAGACCGGATCCAATTACCCTATTAGCATGTCTTTGGAGTGTAGGAGGAAACTGGAGTACCTGGAGAAAACCCACACAGGCATAGGGAGAACATGCAAACTCCAGGCAGGCAGTGCCATGGCTGGGATTCAAACCAGTGACCCTAGTACTGCCAGATGGAAGTGCTAACCATTTAGCCACTGTGCTGCCTACAATGTATTTCAATGGCCTTCACACCAGCAAAGTGTATTTCAGTGCAGTCAACAAAAGTCGAACATGCTGCATTTTTTCTGTATGGAACCCATCTTGAACATGGAAAAATGTCTCAAAAATTAACCAAACGGAATGAATCAAAAATGCAACGAAATGCACGTTTCTTAACAAAAGAGCTGAAAAAATGCACCAGAATGCATCAAAAACTAATCAATAAAGCAAAAAAACAATTACCAAAATGCATTAAAAATGCTCATGCAGAAACACATCTGGAACACAGAAATTGTGGAGTGAGCTGGCCCTTAAACAATATGTAGTCTTTTGATTATATTTCTGCTTTAAGGATTTTTGGATTTCTGCTTTAAGCTAGCTTCACACTCCTGTTCTGCAGTTTAGCCACAGCACAGGTGAATCCACAGTTTTCATGCATTATACCCACAGTTTTAACTGAGATCCCATAAACTTTCTATAAGGCTGGCCATACACTATACAATTTTCTGTCAAATTTCTGCCCAATTTCCTTTAGATTTACCTTCAACTATGCAGTGCAAGGGCCTGCCTAATTGGATACAACTGAAAGTGTTATTTAGGTTTGACCTCATATTATATGGTTTTTGGTAAATCTAAAGCAAAAATCTCAAGAAAATTGTATAATGTATGGCCAGCCTAAGGGTGCACATTCAATATTTAAGCATTTTGAAAAAATTAATCATGCATCAATTTACATTTTTTGCCATTATATTAAAAGTAAAAATAACCATTTTATTCTTGTATTGCTTTTGAAAATCCTATCATATTTTCTTGCAGTATTGAATATAGATGACCAGATCATTCTCTCCCCATAAGTGCATATATTTCTATCATATTTTAGAAAGGCAGAACATCAACCACCAACCATCATTCCATTTTAGTATTGTTGACTTTGAATCATTTTACAAACCCCATATCCTGTCAAAAGATAACACAATATGTCTAGTAAACAGAATAAAACAGCTGACAAACTGAATTTTGATAGCAAACTCATTTTGTCATCAAAATGCATGTTGTCAACGCGTATTCTTCTGCCTGATAAAATACTATAATGGCGACAAAAAAGCTACTGCATAAATGTATATCTTTAGGCGATTAAAGTATTCTGATTTACGACAGAGAACAGCAACTTATCTTCCTTATTAAAAAATAGTTTTGCAACTGGTGTTGATGCTAGCAAGCTTAGTGTCTGTACACACAAGCAAGAGTGGGGAGGGGGGTGTTGATCGGTATCAGGGTCTCTCCGTGGGGGGGAGCCGATTTTCGTGTTGCCTAGGGCAGCACGAAACTTAAATACACCTTAAATACACCACTGGCAATGGTACCAACCATTTGGGGAAATTCCAGCGTTGTACCCGTATTCAAAAAAGGGCTGAGGTATACTGTATTCCTGGAAACTACAAACCAGTCTATAATATGGGGCCATATGCAGGAATTTGCAGTCAAAAATGATATCAGTAGTAACCAGCATGGATTTATGAAAGTTTATTCTTGCCAGAACAACCTGTTAACATTCTATGAGAAGGTGAGCTATAATCTGAATAGAGGAAAACCTGTAGATGTCGTGTATCTAGATTTTGCCAAAGCAATTTATACAGTTCCTCATAAACACTTAATTTATAAATTAAAGTCCATTGGCACAGACAACAGTGCATATACCTGAATAGAAAACTGGTTACAGGAACATGTCCAGAGGGTAATGATAAATAGCATATTTTCTGAATGGTCTGGAGTTGTAAGTGGGGTACCCTAAAGCTCAGTCCTGGGACCAATTCTGTTTAATTTGTTCATAAATGATATAGAGGCTGGTATAAATAGTTAAATTTCAGTGTTTACTGAGGATACAAAGCTTAGCGAAGCAATAACTTGACAGCAGGACATAGACACTTTACAGGAAGACCTCAACAAAATAGGATAGAGCTATAATTTTTATCTACTGTACATGATGTATTGTGAGTGTCTTTAAATTGAAGAAAATAGCAGATACTGTACATTGGGGCTAAAACCATGAATGTGAGCTACTGGCTAGGGGGTAAACCTCTGGGTGAATCAAGGATGTTGTCAGGGCCCGGGCTTGAACCTGGGAATTCTACTGTGTCAGGCAGCAACTCTTCGCACTGAGCTACCTGGGATGCTGGACAACGCTCTACCTGATCTATTGGATAATCCTACCTTGTGCCTTGTTTTCTCTTGAACCTTGAACTCCTTGCTCCTCCCATGAACTTCCTATAAAAGCCATGTCCATGCACTTGCTCCTTGCCAGATTATTGTGCCATCCAGCCAATATCCCGCTCATCCTTACTGCTGCCGTCTATATCGGTTGTGACCGACTTTTGGCTTGTGACTGACTCCGCTTTTGTCTTATCCTTAAACTGTTTGATCTGCTCTTGGTTTTCAGCTTGCCCTTTCCCTGGTGGGGTGATCCTGAGACTGCGACCTGGTATTCACATGCAGCCAAATCCATCTCCACCATTAGCAGCTCTGGTGAAGACCGGTGGATACTTAGACCCCGCACCTCAGATGAGCCTGCGTCATTCCCAGGGTGACCCACTGGTCCTGCTGGTTTCAGGTAAGCCTTATAACTGCTGTAGCAATTAGTCTCTGAACCTGACCACACACCGTGACAGATGAAAAAGGACCTGGGGGTCCTAGTAGAACCAGGCTCAGCAATAGCATGCAATGCTAAGCTACAGCAAGCAAAGCTAGCAGCCTATCAGCATTAATTGCATTTAAAAGGGTATTTACTCAAATATAAGACTATGATTCTACTAATTTACAAAACACTGATTCGGTCACATCTAGAGTATTTATTATTATTGTTATTATTATTATGATTATACAGTATGTATATCGCACCAACAGTTTGCGCAGAGCTTTACAACATGAGGGCAAACAGTACAGTTACAATTCAATACAGTCAGAGGGACCTGCTTATTAGAGCTTACAATCTAAAAGGGGAGGGTCAAGTGATTCAATAGGTAATAACTGTGGGGGATGAGTTGATGGAGAAAATACATGTACAGCTGTTAGGTGGAGGACAGAGTAGGAGACAGTCAGACAGATTGGGGTAGGGAATTCCATAGGATAGGAGAGGCTCAGAAGTCCTGCAGGCAAGAATGAGCGATTTGGTTGGTATTTTGAGTCTAGGTTAGTGATGTAGCTGGGGGGTGAGTTGTGGATGGCTTTCTAAATTGTTAGCATTTTGAATTTAATTTGTTGGGGGAGTGGCAGCCAATGCAGGGACTGGCAGAGAGGGGTGGCAGACACTGATCAGCTGAAAGGTGGAAGAGCCTGGCAGCAACATTCATGATGGACTGGAGGGGGGGTAGTCTATGTAAAGGTAAGCCAATGAGGAGAGAGTTACAGTAGTCCAGGTGAGAGATAACCTGGGAGTGAATTAGGAGCTTTGTGGTGTCATTGGTTAGGAAGGGGTGTATTTTGCAAAGCTTTGGAAAGGAATTGGATGTTGGGCTGAAAGCAGAGTTCAGAGTCCAAGATTACACCTAGTACCCTGATGTGCGTGGATGGGTTGATTGTTGTGCTATTGATCTTGAGAGGTCGGGGAAGGGGCTGATGGGGGAGGAAATATTAAGAGCTTGGTTTTGGATAGGTTGAGTTTGTGGAAGTAGTTTGACATCCAAAATTATGTCGGTCAGTAAGTTAGTGATGCGTGAGGAGACTGATGTTGTGAGCTGAGGGGTAAAGAGATAGATTTGGGTGCTGTCAGCATATAAATGACACTGAAAGCCATGGGAGGCTATCAGCTGACCCAGGGAGGAGATGTATGCCATCCAGTTTTTGTCACCGATCCTCAGGAATGTGCTGGAACTGGAGAAAGTCCAGAGAAAGGCAACAAAGCTAATAAGGGGGCTGGAGGTGATTCTATCATTGTAAAAAAAAAAAAAATATTCAGTCTCAGGTCACTTAATAAGACATGCGTCCACTCAATGAGGTTGGACGAAAAGCAATGCAATAGTAAACTGCATAAGGAGTCTTCAATGTTTGAGCGGTAAGGATATGGAAAGCCCTTTCACAGTTGATAGTGTCAGCAAGGAGTGTAGATATATTCAAAGAACTTATAGATGGCCACCTTAATATACAGATATGTAAATTGGTAGTGACATAATCACATGCAGACACAAGCACATACATTGTCACAGGTTGAACTGGATGGATTGGTGTCTTTATTCAACCTTACTAACTATATGTAACTATGCAATAACATATCCAAAACTAAAAAAAGAAAACAAAATATGGCTTTGAATATATTCCTAATTTTACTTACGAGTGTCTGTAAATTCAAACTAAAAGAAATCTTAAAACTATGTGAGTAGTAAACATTGTTCTTGAAGGAAACTATTTGGTATTGTAGTTTTAATCAGTTGATGTTGTCATCATAAAGTTTATCTGAAAGGAATTCTGACATGATTTTTTTTTTAATCAAGTTTCAATTGGAAACATTTAATTTTCAAACAGCAGAGAATAAAGTTGCCAAAAGTAAAGTCAGTTGCACCAGCAGAGAATACATACAGTTATACTCTATCTGAAGATACAAGTGCATACACATGGGATTTTAGTTTGAATGACCCATATACAGCTCTACTGCATTAAGACTTTCTAAATTAAATATACATTAATCATACAGTCAACTATGGATATATTCGTAGGTATATACACTGTTCACAAATATTAGATAAGTTAGTTTTTTTTACCATGTCATCATTTTTATACATATTGTCCAACTCCAAGCTGTAGAAACTTGAATGCTTATTGGAATTAAGCACATCAGGTGATGTGTAATGAGGGAGGGTGTGGCCTAAGGAGATCAACCCTCAATATCAAGGTTTGCATAAGTATTAGGCAGCTTGTTTTCCTCACGTAAAATTGACCAAAAAAGAGATATAACTGACTTAATTTAACTGAAATTGTAAAAAGTCTTTCAGAAGGATGCAGCCATCTTGAAATTGCTAAGATATTGGGGAGTGATCACAGAACCATCAAACGTTTTGTTGCAAATAGTCAACAGGGTCTCAAGAAAAGTGTTGAGAAAAAAAAAAATTAACTGCCAAAGATTTGAGAATAATCAAACATGAAGCTACCAGCAATCCATTATCCTCCAATGCTGTCATATTCCAGAACTGAAACCTGCCTTGAGTGCCCAGAAGTACAAGGTGTTTAGTGCTCAGAGACATGGTCAAGGTAACGAAGGCTGAAACCTGACCACCACTGATAAAGACACATAAGTTGAAATGTCAAGACTGGGCCAATGCTGCTCGGGCCTGACCTGGCTCTCTGGAAACAGGAGGCTCCCCCTTCTATTTCTATGTGGTTATACTGGGTAGAGGATATTCACTCAATGGAAAGTTAAATATCATAAATAAAAATAAATCTATGCCGAATCATATAAAAGTGCTCCAGTGATATCACACACAATCCATATCAATAACACCTCCCTACATGGGAGATTAAATTAGTGAAATCCCAATATATAATAATGAATAGTGAACTGACACACAGTGAACAAACTGATGATAATATAAAACTAACTGAACTCAAAATTAAGATCCACAAAAATAGGATATCAAGTGGAAAAACATACCAGTGACTGTCCTCCCCAATGTATATGTATGAATAAACTAATTAACATTTATTAGTGCCATAAACAAATAAACAATGCATAAATTGGTGAAAAAAGTCCATGCATGTGATTCTGTGTTTCAAACAAACGTGTTCTCCACTCTAGTGTGAAAAGTGAATCCTCCAAATGGCAGCAATGCCTGCTCACCTCCTCACGCTGACCCACACAGGGCCACAAAGCAGTTATCACCTTAATGGCATATCCTCTCAGATAAAGCTCATCATCCAGGTGCACTTAGACGGCTCCTCCTTAATATATCTCCTCACTTGCATCTCCACTCCAGGGCACATAAGTGAATACAAAAAAACCTTTCCATAGTGTAGTAATTCCATTTTATTAGAGATAAAAACAGTAAGGTATTAAACTCACATTTCAATCCCAGTAAAAAAGCTTTGTTACCACATCCTGTGGGTGTATTTGCATAGTAATGGGGAATCCAATATGGCGTCTGGACATGCGTCTCCGGAAATGACGAACCGACGTGTTGCGTCACGTGCATCGTGACTTCACCAGGGTTAACGCCCACCGGTGACTCTATTGTATTGATAGAAAAGGCAGCCACTGATTTCCTAATGAGAGGGCCGACTCCCGGCGGCCATTTTATTGGAGTCCTTCACTCACACTCATAGGAAAAACAAGGTTCTTGACAGCAGGTGAATAATATACTGGAAAAAAACCCCAATAAAAGCATTCAAATGATTGATAAATGTAATAACCATTTATCACATGTGGTATAGCAAACATTAATGCGGGACCATAAATGTATATAAAAACAAATATACATAAAAAACGTTAGCCCAAAGTCCTAATGTGACTCAGTACTAACATTACAATAATCACAAACAATCATATAGATCTTTATTAATAAAAATTCCTATGTACAAGAACAAATTATATAAAGAGAGATTAAGATTAACTATTAGACCAGGAAAAAAACAAAAAGGAAAAAACATGGGATATAAAAACCCATGTCTATAACAAAAAAATTATTTGTATTTAAAAAATGGAATCAAACTAAAGTTGAAATGAAAAACCCTTTACCATGATATATCACCATCTGAAATCATATATGTACTGTATGTATAACATGCATATACAGCCATAGCTTGGGTTTACAGACTAGTACATAAATACAAAGTTACTGATGATAGCCAATAAAAATCCATATTACTCAGATAAATAATAAAATATATATAATTATAAAATTGTGAATATATTAATATTAAAATTAATTTATTATAAAATTAATACAAAACCAGAGGACTTACTAATACCATAAATAGAAATTGCTAAAAGTCGCTAATAAAGCAGTTAAGATTAAACTCTACATTGAGGCTGTACGGTACTTGTGTAAGCATAATATAAATCCATCTAGATTCCGCCTGACTCAAGGATTTGATTTTATTACTTCCTCTCCAGTGTCTGGTATATTTTTGAATACCCCAAAACGTCAAACCAGAGGGGTCTTTATTGTGCTGTTTGATGAAGTGTCTGGAAACACTATGTTTCCGGAATCCTTTTTTTATGTTTTGTACATGTTCCCTCATGCGTTTCCAGAGGGTCTTTTGGTCCTTCCTACATACTGGAATCCACATTTGCATTCAAGACCATATACTACTCCCTCTGTACAACATGAGATAAAATCCCTAATAGTAAATTATGTTCCATCATAATTGGCCTTGAATGTTTTACATTTTTTATTTTTCCCTTTTGTTTCTCTACATGCATAGCAATGCTGGCACGGGAAGAAACCTACTTGATCAAGAAATGTAACTTTTTTCTTCTTATCAGGTGGATCTAGTACATTTTTTACCAGTATCATCCTCAAAGAAGGTGCTTTCCTGTAGATGAATTTAGGATAAGCTGTCAGTACTTTATTTAAATCGGGATCAGATTTAAGAATAGGCCAATGTTTAATAAATATTTTTTCAATTTTTTTATAATGAATATTAAAATCTAAGATTGCCATTTGGCTGTCAAATACATCATTCTTATTTTTATCCAAAATCAATGACTCTCTTTCCATATTTTCAACCTCCACTATTCTCTTCTCAATCTCATTTTTAGAATAGCCTTTTTTTAACAAACTTATCTCCTATCAGTTTCGCTTGCTTCTTATAATCTTCCTTTTCAGAACAATTTCTGCTCAACCTTATTAGTTTACCTTTAAGTATATTGCATAACCATGGGGGGAAGTGGCAACTCTCCAGTGGTATGAATCCATTCCTATCAACTTCCTTAAAATAAGTATTTGTGGTAATTCTACCTTGTTGATTCATGATATTAAGATCTAAAAAACTAATTTTTTCTTTATCATATGTCCAGGAAAAATGGATATTCTTAGAGTTAATATTTAAACCACTTAAAAAACTCAATAGCAACTCACTGCTCCCCTTCCATAGAATAATCACATCATCAATATATCTATGATACAAGATAAGTTCATCTGGGGTCTGTTTATAAATTGCCTCCTCCTCCCCCCAATATTCCATATATATATTGACAACACTGGGGGCAAATCTTGCCCCCATGGCAACTCCCTTAATCTGTTGGAAAAACGTTTGATCATGCCAAAAATAATTATGTAAAAGGAAAAATTCTAAACATTTTAATAAAAACTTCCTCTGTGGCCGCTTAACTATATTTTTCAAGACCCCAAGTTACTGCTTCCATCGCTCCTTCATGATCAATAATGGTATAGAGGGAAGTCATGTCTGCACTAGCTATAATCATTTCTGAATGACCCTCAGTTTTTCTAATAGTTGAATCAAATGTTTTATATCCCGTAAATATGCTCTGGTTTCTTTTACAACCAGCTGCAAATAAAAATCAACATATTGACCAAGTCTTGATAGAACAGATTGAATACCATTTACTATTGGTCTACCTGGAGGTTCCTTCACGTTTTTATGAATTTTTGGTACGGTATATGTAACCGGAATCCGGCAAGTTTCAGGTGCCAAATACTTTGCCTCTTTCATATTAAGAATCTTTTTATTTTCTCCTTCTTGTACGAGCTTAACCAGTTTTTTATATAGCAACGTAGGATCTTTTGGGATTACTTTATAAGTAGTGTCATCAGCCAATTGCTTCTCTAACTCTTGTAAATAGTAGTCTTTCGATAAAACCACTATACTGCCACCTTTGTCAGCAGGCCTGATAACAATGTTATCTCTCTTAGTGAGTCTATTGAACCCTGTTTGTATTCAAATGTTATTAATTCTCTTAGAGATTTTTAAAGTTTCCAAATCCTTATTAATCATGTGTTTAAATACTTCAATATGATTATTATTAGACACCTGCGGATTAAAACGCGATTTATTCTTAAATTGACTGTACAATATTATTACTAAAAACATTTGAGTCAGGCGGAATCTAGATGGATTTATATTATGCATACACAAGTACTGTACGGCCTCAATGTAGAGTTTGATCTTAACTGCTTTATTAGCGACTTTTAGCAATTTCTATTTATGGTATTAGTAAGTCCTCTGGTTTTGTATTTATTTTATAATAAATTAATTTTAATACTAATATATTCACAATTTTATAATTATATATATTTTATTATATATCTGAGTAATATGGATTTTTATTGGCTATCATCAGTAACTTTGTATTTATGTACTAGTCTGTAAACCCAAGCTATGGCTGCATATGCATGTTATACATACATATATGATTTCAGATGGTGATATATCATGGTATAGGGTTTTTCATTTGAACTTTAGTTTGATTCCATTTTTTAAATACAAATAATTTTTTTGTTATAGACATGGGTTTTTATATCCCATGTTATTTCCTTTTTTTTTTCTTTTTGTTTTTTTCCTGGTCTAAAAGTTAATCTTAATCTCTCTTTATATAATTTGTTATTGTATATAGGAATTTTTATTAATAAAGATCTATATGATTGTTTGTGATTATTGTAATGTTAGTACTGAGTCACATTAGGACTTTGGACTAACGTTTTTTATGTATATTTGTTTTTATATACATTTCTTATGGTCCTGCATTAATGTTTGCTATACCACTTGTGATAAATGGTTATTACATTTATCAATCATTTGAATGCTTTTATTGGGGTTTTTTCCGGTATATTATTCACCTGCAGTCGAGAACCTTGTTTTTCCTATGAGTGTGAGTGAAGGACTCCAATAAAATGGCCGCCGGGAGTCCACCCTCTCATTAGGAAATCATTGGCTGCCTTTTCTATAAATACAATAGAGTCACCGGTGGGCATTAACACTGATGAAGTCATGACGTACGTGACGTAACGCGTGGGTTCGTCATTTCCGGCCATATTGGATTCCCCATTACTATGCAAATACACCCATAGGATGTGGTAACAAAGCTTTTTTTACTGGGATTGAAATGTGAGTTTAATACATTACTGTTTTTATCTCCTAAATAAATGGAATTACTACACTATGGAAAGGTTTTTTGTATTCACTTATGTGCCCTGGAGTGGAGATGCAAGTGAGGAGATATATTAAGGTGGAGCCATCTAAGTGCACCTGGATGAGGAGCTTTATCTGAGGGGATATCCTATTAGGGTGATAACTGCTTTGTGGCCCTGTGTGGGTCAGCGTGAGGAGGTGAGCAGGCATTGCTGCCATTTGGAGGATTCACTTTTCACACTAGAGTGGAGAACACGTTTGTTTGAAACACAGAATCACATGCATGGACTTTTTCACCAATTTATGCATTGTTTATTTGTTTATGGCACTAATGAATGTTAATTAGTTTATTCATACATTGGGGAGGACAGTCACTGGTATGTTTTTCCACTTGATATCCTATTTTTGTGGATCTTAATTTTGAGTTCAGTTAGTTTTATATTATCATCAGTTTGTTCACTGTGTGTCAGTTCACTATTCATTATTATATATTGGGATTTCACTAATTTAATCTCCCATGTAGGGAGATGGTATTGATATGGATTGTGTGTGATATCACTGAGCACTTTTATATGATTCGGCATAGATTTATTTATTATTTATTTTTATTTATGATATTTGATCAATTTAGCGCTTCACTATTTTTAAGTTTTTTTACACTTGTTGGTTTAAGTTGAGTGGCAGCAGCTAAATAACAGTTCTATTCATCCTATTGAGCGCAGGAGGATTATTTCAGTTTTTTTCTCTCAATGGAAAGTATTGTGGCGACGGTCCGAGGTCAGGAGGCCCAGTTTCACCAGAAATGGATTCATTGGTCTCTCTTTACTTGCTCAAGTGATTATACTGCCTTGCTGCAATAAGTGACTTGAAGTCCCTTCGTTGTTTTCCTTTTACACCTCTCTTCTTCCTTCTCTTCATCCCCACTTCCCACCCCCCCAATTTTTTTTTTATTTTTTTTTTTCCTTTCCTTCCCTTACATTTTTCCCTGTCTTGGATCCTACTGCTATTTTGTTTGTCAATAGACTGCTCTGTTTGTACTACCTTTCGTACCAGTGTGCTATACTTTGCTGTTTTTGAAACTGATAATTTGAATCTCTATGTAATTGGACCACACCTGGATCGTTGTCATTTCTGCTGGCATCGACTCGTGTCTTATTTTTTTATACTTTTGTACTTTAAAAAAGCTGTTTAACCATTAGCCGCCCGGCCAATGGCCGTTTGGTGGCTTGAAAAGCGCTGCAGCTTTCCGGGTGCACGCCATTTGGCGTGCTCCCGCACATGCGCGGTTTGCGCGGTTGCAGAGCGACGCAGCAGTGCGATCTGTCACCGCCCGTGCACCTCGGACACGGCCGATGACAGATCCGAGTACCGGCTCCCGTTGCCGGTACCATGTGACCTGCTGTGACCAATCACAGCAGGTCACATGACAGTTGTATACAATGGATGGCTTCATTCATGATGCCATCCATTGTATACTAGTGCCTAGCTGTGAATGGTCACAGCTAATCACATGCACATGTCATGTGATTAGCTGTGACCAAATCACAGCTAAGCACAAAAAAAAAAAAAAAAAAGCTGAATGAATCGATTTCATTCAGGTAAATGCTTGCTTATAGCAAAGTAATTCTTTGCTATAAACAAATTGTGTAAAAAAAAAAAAAAATACTGATCACTTCCCCAAAGTAGTACAGTGTTACTATGGTAACATTGTACTATTTTGGTCATAGTAAAATATGAAAAAAAATCTTAAAAAAAAATAAAAAAAAATGTAACAAAAAATTAAATATAATAAAGAAATAAAAAAAAATGTAAAAAAAATATATATATTTTTTTTTTCATACTGTCACCAGTCAGTGTCGCTGTTCACCGCCATGCCAGTTATATGATGATGCTGTACTGCACTGGTGACAGTATGTAAAAAAAAAAATTGTGAAAATAATTTTTTTAATTTTTTCATTTTCCGAAAAATTATGACAAAAAAATACAACTTCAAAAAACTCGCCATGCCTCTTATGAAGTACGTCGGACTGTCTACTCTGCAAAAAGGGGTCATTTGGGGGATATCTGTACTGTTCTGACATTCTTGGACCTCAAGATATTAGATTGGCTGTCAGTACTTCAGGATTGATCAATATTCAGATCTATACCATAGTTTGTGAACTCTATAACATTCCTACAAACTAAAAAATACATCATAATTTGGGTTATTTTCACCAAAGACATGTAGCAGAATACATCTCGGCCTAAATTTATGAAGAACAATTATTTATTTGTAAACTTTTATAACAGAAACAAAGAAAAATGTGTTTTTTTTTCAAAATTTTTGGTCTTTTTTTGTTAATTTAGCCAAAAATAAAAACCCCAGCGGTGATTAAATACCATCAAAAGAAAGCTCTAGTTGTGTGAAGAAAATGATCAAATTTTAGTTTGGGTACAATGTTGTATGACCGCGCAATTGTCATTCAAAGTGTGAGAGCGCTGAAACCTGAAAACTGGCCTGGGCAGGAAGGTGTAAAATTGCATGGTATTGAAACGGTTAAATAAAGAATGTTCAAAAAAGACTGGGCCAAGAAATATCTGAAGACAGATTTTTCAAAGGTTTTATGGACTGATGAGAGGAGAGTGACTGCTAACGGACCAGATGGACGGGCCTGTGATTGGATCAGTAATGGGCACAGAGTTCCACTTCGACTCAAACACCAGAAAGGTGGAGGTGGGGTTCTGGTATTGGCTGGTATTATTACTCTAATAATACCAGTCCTTAGGGAGTATTATCAAAAGGCCTATAGTCATGTACATTGGTAAATGTATCTAATATAACATGGTAAATGTTTGCAAAACGGACTCCCAATATTGAGTTTTGGGCAACTCTACAGTAAATGGATAAGTGTACCCACCTCTTGGCCACATCTAGTACAGTTAGTGTAATCTGCGTGGCCCAAACAAAATAATTTCTGTGGGGTGTGATATACCCTATAAAGCACAAATAGTTGCATTAGTTTGTGTGTTTGGGAAAGAGAAATCATTAGGACAGTTACTAAGGCCATACATACCGTGGGTTGAAGGAATGAAATTTCTTGATTCCCCCATCAATACAATCAGTGTTGATGAAGGAATCCCTCCTGCTGCGTTAATATATTCTAATAGAAGGAAATTTCCCCATGTGGGGGCTGCTGCTGAATTCCAAATTGCCTCTAGAGAGCCCTAGGTGAAGGGTGCTTGGCTAGTTCTAGCAAGCATCTCTAGGCATCTTTATTTCTCTCTTTCCCCATTCTGGGAGGACATGCTCCAGTGCCATATTATGAGATTAAGTCCACAGATGTCCTTTCATCTTTCTGCTGTTTGTCATGAAAGTATTGTAGATCAATATATGGCACCCTGGGGGGGAGGCAGATGGGGTGAAAGCTTAGGAAAAGAGTGTGATTCCTCAGACTCAGTATGGATTGTGCAGATTGGCTGGTGGGATACTCAGCATGAACAACTGATCAAATTGCTGTCTTAGCCATACTTCTCTCCAACATATAAGAAGTACTGGATGTTTACTAGAGCAGGCTATGCTTGGTTTTAGGCCCCAGGACTGGATCCTGGGCCTAGAGGGCATCACTCCTCTGGTAAAGAAAGCTGTGTTCTTCAAATTAGTCTCTATGATGTGTATCCAAGGCCTAAAGAGTTTTCCTCCTTTCTTCAAGGCAGGTCATATGAGCCTAAGAAGTTAGTTGCTGGAGTCGTCAATGGAGCAGAGCCACACTTGAGCCTCCTGTTTTGTTGGGCTATGTCCACCAGAAGAGGTTCTTTGTGATGCCTCTAGATGTTGAAACTCACCCAGCAATTTGAATGCTTTACCAGCCTCAATTAAAGAACTGGACATTGAATTCAAATCTGGACCTGCATTCCTACACAGATGCAAGAGTACCGTATGTAAGTGATACACCATTTGGACAAGGTATTCCAGGGTGGCAGCCCTCTTTACAAGCTAAAGCCTTTTTAGGTGGAAGCACTAAAGATTTAGGAATAACAGGACAATAGATGGTAAAAGTCATGACTAGCAAAGGTCTAAGATCCCCTGTTGCCCAGTGCTGTGGCAGAATAGGGATGTAATGGCTGTGAGTTAGGTATTCATCTCAAATGATTCTCTCCAAACACCCTTACATATATTGTACGTAGATGTGTAGGTTTTTCCACTGTATGCTAATGCTTACATCATTCTTTGCCAAGTAACTGCTGTGAGAAAATTAATTACTGCCTAGAAGGGAAGTCTGTTGACAGCATGCTAAATATGGACTTGGTTAAGAGGGTCATAAACTCAATCACAGCACTGCACCACTAAGCATAAAGCAAAACATGTACTGTATACAGTATGCAATACTCTGTCTCTGTATACATGTCATTAGACAAGTAGTAAGCTTTACATAGACAGCTAGACAGACAAACAGATATATTTGTAATTGCAAGCAGACTCATTTCTGTATTTCTTTCTTAAAAACCATCATAATTAGTGTGTAATCTTTCCAGAAATGTACAAATGTTATTTATTTAATATCAGCATATGCTTTTGGGCAAAGAAATAATTCACAGATTGTTAAGCATGTTCATTGAGACAAGAGAACAGCTGATTTAAGATGGCTTGATGACTTGAGAAAATTACATTTTGTCCCTATCATATTCTTATCTATTATGATGATGGTTGTTTGTGTGTATCTTTTAAAGGGTCACATAATTTATTTGAAAGTTTGCTGTGATGAACCCTCTCAAACTCTAATATTGTTTGAATAAGACAATCTCCGGGTTATGATTAGCCTAATGAGATATGTCAAATAGCACAGAAGTAATTTGTTCTCTTGTATATAAGAGAGGATCTTAAAGTCAACAAACATCTGATCATTTGTGTGTGCTAATCTAATAAACAAATGCATTTTAGAAGGTATGGTGGATTATATGTTTCAAGGATAAAAAAAAAAGTAATTTTCTTTTCAAAAGTACAATTTACTAAAACACTGCGTACTGTTTTTGTAGTAGTTTTTGCAACATGGTTAAAAAGGAGGCCTGCCAAAAACTGACTGTTCTTCTGGAGATATACAGTACAGTATGTAGTTGCTGTTGTACAGTATGTATCAGCATATACAGTATATATCTGCTGTGTGCGGAACTATATTGTACATTTGCTTTAACCTCCCTAGCGGTATGATTATGTCCATATTTCTGTGCTCAAAGAGGTACATTTTTTTTGCATGGAAATATATATATATATGTATTTTTTTTTTTTGTAGGCCTGTAATTTTTAGGAATAAATCTGCCCGAACAAGAGTCTAGTAAACTTCCCGGGTAGGATAAAACTTAAAACACGAAATAATAAATTATAATTTAATAATCATAAAAAATAATAATATAATATTACATTTAATTCAATAATATAATCAAACCAAAAACACTGAAATTTGAAATATAGCGCCAAGTTTGGACATCACTGAGCAAAGTCGCAAAATCGTTTTCAGTGTCTGATAAATTTCCCCACGAATCATCACTCAATTCTGCAAGTGGTTCTGATTTACTATCGCTGTTCTCTAGCTGTTCTAAAACCGCTTTTGACCTGAAGGGACACTTTTTGGATGCCATGGACGTTTCTCAGTTTCCAGGCAGAAAAAACAATAAAAATGCAGGCAGGGCACAGGATAAAGCACTAGGGACAAAATGTATGTGAAATGGTTTGATACAGTAATGTTTTACTATGTGATTTTAGTGAATGTCACTTTTTGTAATTTTCAAATTTCCCGCCGTTCCGCCTCCCGTACGTCCCGACGCTCGCAGGGGACGGAACCCAGATGACAGATGCCGGCATCCGCCGGATTACATTGCCGGGGACACTGCAGGAGGGAGCGCAGGACAAGGTAAGTGATAGAGTGATCCCGAAGCAGCGCCGCATGGTAAGCCCGAGTGTAGCTCGGGGGTTACCGCTTGTGGTACTGAAACTTTACCCTGAGCTCCACTCGAGAATACCGCCAGGGAGGTTAAATATATACAGTGGGGATCGAAAGTTTGGGCACCCCAGCTAAAAATTTGTATTAATGTGCATAAAGAAGCCAAGGAAAGATGGAAAAATCTCCAAAAGGCATCAAATTACAGACTAGACATTCTTATAATATGTCAAAAAAAAGTTAGATTTTATTTCCATCATTTACACTTTCAAAATAACAGAAAACAAAAAAATGGTGTCTGCAAAAGTTTGGGCACCCTGCAGAAGTTATAGCATGCACTGCCCCCTTTGCAAAGCTGAGACATGCCAGTGTCATGGATTGTTCTCAATCATCGTCTGGGAAGACCATGTTATGTCAATCTCAAAGGTTTTAAATGCCCAGACTCATCTGACCTTGCCCCAACAATCAGCACCATGGGTTCTTCTAAGCAGTTGTCTAGAAAACTGAAACTGAAAATAGTTGACGCTCACAAAGCTGGAGAAGGCTATAAGAAGATAGCAAAGCATTTTCAGATGTCAATATCCTCTGTTTGGAATGTAATTAAGAAATGGCAGTTATCAGGAACAGTGGAAGTTAAAGCAACATCTGGAAGACCAAGAAAAATATCAGACAGAACAGCTCGCAGGATTGTGAGAAAAACAATTCAAAACCCACGTTTGACTGCACGATCCCTCCAGAAAGATCTGGCAGACACTGGAGTTGTGGTACACTATTCCACTATAAAGAGATACTTGTACAAATATGGTCTTCATGGAAGAGTCATCAGAAGAAAACCTCTTCTACATCCTCACCACAAAAATCATCGTTTGAACTTTGCAAATGAACATATAGACAAGCCTGATGCATTTTGGAAACAAGTTCTGTGGACCGATGAGGTTAAAATTGAACTTTTTGGCCGGAATGAGCAATGGTACGTTTGGAGAAGAAGGGGCACAGAATTTAATGAAAAGAACCTCTGTCCAACTGTTAAGCATGGGGTTGGATCAATCATGCTATGGGGTTGTGTTGCAGCCAGTGGCACAGGGGACATCTCACGAGTAGAAAGAAAAATGAATTCAATAAAATTTCAACAAATTTTGGATGGTAACTTGATGCCATCTGTGAAAAAGCTGAAGTTAAAGAGAGGATGGCTTCTACAAATGGATAATGATCCTAAACACACCTTGAAATCCACGGGGGATTACATCAAGAGGCGTAAACTGAAGGTTTTGCCATGGCCTTCACAATCTCCTGACCTCAACATAATTGAAAATCTATGGATAGACCTTAAAAGAGCAGTGCGTGACAGACAGCCCAGAAATCTCAAAGAACTGGAAGACTTTTGTAAGGATTAAAGGGCAAAGATACCTCAAACAAGAATTGAAAGACTCTTGGCTGGCTACAAAAAGCGTTTACAAGCTGTGATACTTGCCAAAGGGGGCAGTACAAGATTTTAACTCTGCAGGGTGCCCAAACTTTTGCAGACGCCATTTTTTTGTTTTCTGTTATTTTGAAAGTGTAAATGATGGAAATAAAATCTAACTTTTGTTGACATATTATAAGAATGTCTAATCTGTAATTTGATGCCTTTTGGAGATTTTTCCATCTTTCCTTGGCTTCTTTATGTACATTAATACAAATTTTTAGCTGGGGTGCCCAAACTTTTGATCCCCACTGTACAACTATACATATACTGCAAATGCTCATGTGTTGAGTCTATTTTTGATTAACATTTTTTTTTTAAATAAAAAGCTTAGTTTTACCGTGCCATTTATATGAATGTTTGACCAGGTTAATTATTTTTGTTTTGTGGACTATATTACCACAGGTTAACATCTTAAACTATGAAATCACACACCTACAACAACAATATACTAGCCAAAGCACAATGTCATAACCCTGCCTCAATGACTCTCTCTTCCTTTGCAAAGTTTTGGGCTCATAGATTCCAAAAGATCCCTGGTGTGTTTATTATACACCAGCTGTAAAAGCCATGCTAGTAAAATAAAAGTAAGGATGAGTTAAATGTTCAGTCCAAACAAAAGACTGACCTTTGAATGTTTGAGTGTTCCTCTGGCAATCTGTTTGACAATCTCTTACCTATCAGCCTAGAAAACGGTCAGCACTTCTAAAAATTTTTTCAAACAGGTTTTAGATTCAGCACCTGAACTTTTGTCCTGTTCTTCAACCCTGCCTGGTACCAAACCAGTACATTCAGCTCATTCCTGAATATAATCAAAATCCTGTGCCAGTAATAAACAATTATTTTACTTTTCTTTTTGGCCGGTTATTCTATTCCTCTTTACCTCCCTCCAAATGGGTTAGAGGCACATACACAATTTATGCCTAGGGGCCCCTATAGATTTGACCCTCTCTGCAGGCTGATAAAGTTGGCATTACTATGAAGATGTTATTTGGTACTCTGCAGTTCCTTCTGTTTATGTCTTGAGCATTTGTAAACAAAGGTGATGAACTAGTAAATATATATAAAAGGCACAAAGCATATACTTTTCCTATGGAGAAACATAGTAAAATGTAAGATAAGTCACAGAAGATAAAGCTATTATTCTAAATGAAAGAAATCTATACTGTACACTGCTGTAACAGTTAGTTAGCATTACCTGCATTTTCAAAGAGACTGTCAAACATTGACAAGAGTGCCATCATGTATTCTCTTAGCAAACTAGTGTTTTTTTAGCAGAGGTCTCTAACAACAATAGTCTTTATTGCAAAACTCCACTTTTAAATAGCTATGTGCTTGCAATTGTCTATTTAAAATAGCAGTACTCTTTAACCTGCCCTTCATTCCATGCTTCAAGCAGGATCATTTTCTAATGAAAAGGTAAATGCAAAGGCCAAAGCATAAATAAACATGCTAAGCACACTGCTATGTACATTTCCCTGCCCAAGAAGTGGGCTGGATATATAGCTGAATTTCAGATGAGGGTCAGCAGTATTGTTGACCCTCATCTGCAATATTGCTGACCCTCATCTGCAGTACTGCTGAAGTACGATAGAAGAGATGGAACAAAACCATTTACAGGAGGAACTGTCATGTAAAGCTATGTCTATGGAGGTGACGTGACAATGCTGGAGGTAATCCACTCTGCTGCCAAAGAAGTGTAATTTATTATCTCAAAAAACTTTAATCAGAATTATCAACACATCAACCTTTGTTCTCACACAAGTCAGCACTTGGCTTATTCGTATTTCTATAATTAATTTTCCTTTAAAATGAGTATATGTAAAAACATTAAACATAATGATTTAATGTTTTATCTAGTTTTCTGTTATTCGAATAGCAACTAATATTTAGCCTATTTGAGCCTAGTACCTGGAATCCCAAACAGATTTACCCAAGCTAGTTCTGTCATGTGGTCCCAGTGTACCTGCTATTTTCTTCAATTTAAAGACTGCATGCTCACAATACATCACATAGATAAAGAATTCTATCTCTATCCTCTATTACCTTTTTATGCTGGTATCTGCTGTTTAAGCATGGAAAAGAACTTCTGAAGACCTTCTGAAGACATATTTTATCTATATCCATAAATCTATATCTTTTATTTTATTAAACAACCTGACTCTCAGTTATATCTACTCCCAAAAGTACACTGTGCTGATTGACAGAACAGCTTACTGAATTATCTTGCTTCAGATCTGCTCAGCTATAACAACTGCAATAAAAAACTAACCACACATCCATGTCTCAGAATTTAAATTCCTCCATATGTTACATAGTTACATAGTTAAGTTGAAAGAGAAACATACACCTATCTAGTTCAAATAATAAAAAAAATAAAAATAAGTCCTCTATATACACAATCCTATACCCACAGCTGGGTATAGGAAGCAAAAAAACCCCATAAAGTATGGTCCAATTTGCTCCAGCAGTGGAAAAAATCCTTCCTGTACCCCCAGAATGGCAATATTCCCTGGATCAGCAATCTCTCATGTTATTACCTATACATGTTAATTTCCAGTTTTTTTAGTTCATGCATTTAGAAATACATCACGCTCTTTTATCTAAGACAATATACTGAGGAGGCCAGAACTAGTTCTTGAGCGAATCCACTTTTTTACAGTTCTTACTGGGAAGAAGCCTGCCTGTATGTGGAGGTTAAATCTCTCTCCGAACATAACAAGTGTTCCCTTAAAGTGAACGACTCTACACCAAGTTCACTATATGAACCACCTATGTATTAGTCACTTGAGCTCTGGAAGGTTTTACCCACTTCATGACCAGTGCTTTTTTGCTATTCATCACAATTACATTTGTATATTTTTTTTCACATAAATAGAGCTTTATTTTTTGTTATTTGATCACCATTGGGTTTTTGTTTTTGCAATATAAATGAAAAAAGATGAACAATTCTGGAAAAAACAAACAATACTTTCTACTTTCTGTCATAAAACATATTCAATAAAATCAAATTTCATCTTAAATGTAGGCCAAAATGTATTCTTCTACATGTCTTTGGTAAAAAAAAATCCCAATAAGTGTATATTAATTGGTCTGTGTGAAAGTTATAGCATCTGCAGACTATGGTGTATATATATTCGATTCTGATGTACTGATGGCCTCATTTCTTGAGGCCCTAAAATTCCCCCCCAAATGACCCCCTTTTGGAAAGTATACAGTCCAAGGTATTAAATAAGAGGTGTGGACAGCTTTTTGAAGTTGTAATTCTTTGTGTGTTTTTTTCACAATTTTTTCTATATACTGTCACCAGTGTAGTATAGCATCATCATATGACTGATGTGGCTGTGATCAGGGACACTGGCTGGTGACAGTGTTTACAATTTTTTTTTTTTAAATAATGTATTATTATTTAATTTTTTTTTAATTTTTTTTTACATACTTTCATCAGAGTAGTTCAGTGTCACCAGTGATTTTATTACACTGTTTGCTGTTACAATGAAGATCATTGTAACAGCAAAGTTTTCAATTGTCATGAATGGTTTAACCATTCATGAGAGCTGTGATCACTAGTAATCTGTGATTGGCTATAGCTAATCACATGGTACAGGGTGCTGTAATTGGCTCAGGTACCATGTGATAGCTGTGTACTAAGCACAGCATAGTCCACACAACTGTTATGAATTAATGAATTCATAACAGCTTTATTGACATTGTGCAATCACATGATCACAGGGCCCAAGTACCAGGATCTGCATTCCATTGTGGACACAGCAATCAGGGGAGAGGGGTACATAAGCAGGCAAAATGATGTACATGTACTTGATTTTGCCTGCTGGTGCCAACCTGCCACAGTCTATGTACTATGGCAAGTGGTTATGCATGGTGATCATATTCACCATTAATCACCTCTCCACAATGATAGTAAATTCAATTTAGCTAATCTTTCCCTATAGCTGATCTGCTTCTTACCTCTTCTCAATTTGGTTGCCCTTCTTTGCACTTTCTTCAGTTCTCTAATATTCTTTTTGTGAACTAGTACTCAAACCTAAACCACTTATTCCAGTTGATGTCTTACTAATGCTTTGTACAGGGGCACAGTTATGTGTCTCTCTGGAATCCATACCTCTTTCAGTACAAGAAATAACATTGTAAACTGCAGCTAGGTATTGCATGCTATTGTTATGATCTATCAGAGCATCCCGATCCTTCTCTACCATTGACATCCCCAGTTGTTGTTCTTCTCCAAGAATGTATGATGTTTGCAGGTTTTTAACCCCAGTTGCATAAAAAAACTAATTTGCTACATAGTTGCCCAATTAAATGTTCTAATTATTACACAGGGCTTCACTTGTTGCAACAATAATTTTCTGTTTCAATATTTTGTATTAAGCTTTTAATCAGAATACAAACATATATGAGGGAACATCATTGCAGCCTTTGATAAAGTGATATGGGATATCAGAAATTTAACCTGAGTAAAGATATTTGACAATTGACAAGCAAGGACCTTGTATTGGATACAGCATTTTCAACCATACCAAACTAAAAACTGTGCTATTGTCACTGTTCATGTAGAGTACACACAGCCTCTGGATAAGGTAGGGACATTAATTCTTGTGTAAGGGACCGCCCGGCGGTACCACTAGCACTCCACTGAATAGGCGTCCCCAGCGCACGGAATCTAAGTCCCAGAGTGCTTGTTCACCAGGGCCCCTGATGGTGGGGATGGACTTGGAGCACCCCGAGACCAGGTCGTGGCTACTGGGTACGTCCGTCAGTGGTAGTGGTATGCGCCGAGGGCTCCCACGGGAAAGAGTCTGATATGAGGAGGTCTGAAGACCCCACTGCGAGGGATGGATGGATGAGCAAGGTCAGACAGGCCGGGTCGGTAACAGAGAGGACGGTATGGTACAAGGCAGCGGGCAGAGAATAGTCGGGTCACATGCCAGGTCAGCAACAGCAGGTCAGATCCAATAGGGGGCATCCAGGAGAGAGGTCAGGCAAAGCAAGGGTCAGGACAGGAGAATATAGCAAGGTCAGGTACAATCCGGGTCAAAACTTACAGGGCACAGGTTCGCAGGATACAGGATGCAGGTAAGACCAGAAGGCACTGAATGACAGCTCAGGGCCATTTAAATATCCTGCCCTGCGCTGCCATTGGTGCCCAGCGGGCGGCCGCGGCTTCTACTGCGCATGCGCGAACTCGAACGCCGCGGCCGGCCCGGACCTAATGCCCATGTCCCTGCACAGGGCAGCGCACTGCGCCTGCGCCGGGACCATCGCTGCGGGGATCGTGGAGATCCCTGACATGTTGTGACTATGGTTACAGTGCAATCAACAGAAAAAAGTAAAAAAGGGGAGGGGGAGTAGCTAGGGAAAAGTTGGGTAAAAAAGAGAAATAAGGAGTTGTTCCGTATGGCCAAACACACATCCTCTGAACTACCCCAATTTAGATAGATGACTATGAATATCTAATCCAGGGGTTCCAAAGTTTTTCAGATCTAGACTGTTTGTCTTGTAGGATGCTAGCCAATTTTTCATGGAGCATTATCCATTATATATTTTTTTTCTATTTAGTTTTATTGGGTTTTTAAAAGGCATACAACAAACAAAAGGTTGCATACAATTTGAAGTAACAGTCACAAATCAACAGAAGAAGAGAAAATAGGTTCATCAATGAATTGCAGATACACACAATGTCAGTGCATAACAGTGGATTAGCTAGCAACATCAGACATCTGAGTAGACATATTGGAAATGTAAAGATCACATGATTCCCACACTGCTTCAAAAAGGGGGACAAGATTAGCATGCGTAGCAGTGAGGTACTCCATTCTTCTAATCTCAGCAACAACCCAGCCAATTCCGTCCCTGTAGGAAGCATGGTAGAAAGCAAATGCATGGTAATGGTTCTCCTGGCCACTATTAGGACATGAGAAGATAGTTTCTTGGCAGGTTTAGAGAGACCCAGAAAAGGTAGGCCCAGTAAAAAGTGGATGTGGTCAAATGGAATGTGGACCCATAAATGTAGCCGCAAAAAACTAAGGACCTCTCTCCAGAAAGGTGCAATGTGTTGGCAAAGCCAAAAAATGTGGAAATGAATGCCGATTTCCTCACCACATCACCAGCAGACAGGAGAAACACTCGGATTGCGAGCATGGAGAACCTCAGGAGTCTTGTACCAGAACATCAAAATGTTATAAGTGTTTTCTTTATATACTAAACATATAGAAGATCTGGAGGCGGCCTCCCAGATCCTGCTCCATTGATCTAAAGGAATATCTTGTTGAAGGATTCCGGGCCACTTTCGCATGTAAAGATGTGGTTCAGTAGAAAGGGGGCACGTATCTAGAAGAAACATATAGATAGAGGAGATTAAGCCTCGTTGGTATGGACCCTGAATGCAGATGCATTCGAAAAGAGTAGGCTTCTCTAGGGTCAGAGAGGAAGTCTTGGAGAAGAAGAAGTGCCGTATCTGTAGGTAAACATAGTACTGATGAGAAGGCATGCAGGAAGTTTTTTGTAACCCGATAAAAGTTCTAAGCTTTCGAGTCACTGGATGGACTAGGTGTCACAGTTGGAATAAGTTATCTTTAGTCCAGGGGTGTATACGGGTCAGGGTCAAACTATCAAGAAGACTAGGATTAAGGATGACGTTGGTCAGAGGTGTACAAGAACAGGACAGGGCAAATCTACCCCCACACCTCCTCCATATAGACAGTGTAAAAAGCATGGGCCCAAGCCTTAGATGCCTATAGGAGGAGATTTTGGTGTTGGTCATAGACCAGAGTAGAGAACAAGCGTGCAATGAACATAGCTGCAGCCAGTCAATCTGAGACCATTTGTTAGGGGGATGCTGAGAAGACCAGGAGGTGAGAGCACAGGGGTGGGTATGACACAAGATCTGAAGCCTCCAGACCTCCCCTAGATCATGGTGAGAGAAGAACTGAGTGGGCAATGTGGTGAGATTTGCTATGCCAAACAAAGTGGAGGAAAGATTTCTGAAGGGAACAGAGTTTGGACATAGGGATAGGGACAGGCAGCGTCTCAAACAAATACAAAAGCTTGGGCAGTATAGTCATTTTCAGTACATTAATCCTTCTGAGAAAGGAAATGGCCAGGTTGTCCAAAGACTTTAAAGATTGAGCAATAGCGTGAAAAAGGGGGGGGGGAATTCGCTTCATAAAGGGAATTGTAAGAAGAGATTGGTACCTAAATACTGCAAGGAATGGGGGCACCAGCGGTAGGGATAATTTGACTGAAGAGAAGATAGAATGGTAGGGGGTATGTGGAGCAGTAAAGCTTCAGTTTTAGACGTGTTAATGTTATAACCCGACAAGGCCCTAAAGAGATATGGAGAGTACGATGCAGAACAGGAAGAGTAGTGTGGGGCTCTGTCAGTGTTAGCAATATCATCAGTGAACAAAGAGAGCTTAAAATCACTGTTGTGGGTGCGTATCCCCTGAATATCAGAATTGGATCTGATAGTGATAGCCAGGGGTTCCAGGCAGAGGATAAACGGTAGAGGAGAAAGAGGGCAACCTTGGCATGTACCATTAGACATCCGAAAAGAAGGTGATAAGAATAAAGCCAGTTTGACCTGGGAAAAGGGAGTGGAGTAGAGGGCTTTCAAAGCTGCCACAAATGGATCACTAAAACCAAATCTCTCTAACACAAGAAACATATAAGGCCAACTTAGTCAAAAGCTTTTTGAGCATCCAAGCTCAACAAGAGAGCAGGTTTAGGGGATGGGGACTTGTTGACAAGATTGGTCAAGCCAATGGTCCTCCTAGCATTATCTGCTGCATGTCTAGCAGGGACAAAGCCCACCTGGTCTCTGTGTATAAGCTTGGAGATACATCCGGCCAACCTGTTGGCCAATATTTTCGTGAAAATTGTGTAGTCAAAGTTTAGTAATGCTATGGGAAGATAATTGTCAGGGAAAGAGGGATCCTTATCCATCTGTGGGATCACAGAAATATGAGTGTGTAAAACCATTGTGCGGGGGGAGACCCCTTCAGGAGATCCGAAAACAAATTCAGAAGATGGGGGCCAGGATGCCAATGTAGGCTTTGTAGTACGAGTAGGGAAGACCTTCCGGTCCTGAGGACTTGTGAGTGGGGAGATGTTTAACAACATCCAGTAGTTCTTCGATAGAAATCTCTGCGTTCAAAGCCGAAAGATTGGAGGGTCATAAATGTGGTAAAGGTAAGGAGTCAAAAAAGGCGTCAAAAGTAGTCATCTGAAGGAGAGGGTGAATATCAGGGGCCAGGCAGTTGTAAAGCTTGTCACAGTACTCCCCAAATATGGTAGCCATAACATGTGGGTCATATGTGGGTTTGCCATCAGGTTGGAGTAAATGGCCCGGCAAGGAAGGGGATTGCTAAGACTTAAGTCTGTTCATTAGCATATGGTGTGGTTTGTTGGAAAACTCATAGACCTTTTGCTTAGCCCAGGTGAGAGATTGTGCAGCTTTATGTAGATCAAGAGCCCTGATTTAATCACGTATATGGGAAGCTTTCTGTAACCGAGGTATAGATGGCCTATGGATAATTGGTGCAGAATGGATTGCCTTTTGCAGGCAGAGGCCTTCTTCAAATGGGCACCCATGGAAATACAGAGGCCTCTAATGACGGCTTTATGGGCATCCCATAGCATAGAAGATGAGGATACCAAGTCAACATTGAAATGAATATAAGCATCCAGTCCTTGAGAGAGCTCCTCTCGAAGCGGTTCAGAGCACAGAAAACTCTCATTAAAGTGCCAGTGGCAAACCCTAGGAGTAGAGTCAGGGAGAATGAGATCAACTGTTAGTGAGGCATGGTCCGACCAAGCTATCGGATCAATCTCAGAAGAAACAAGGAAGGGGAGTAGGGGGGCGGTGACAAAAAAAATCATCTAATCTAGAGTACATGCGATGTGGAGTAGAATAGAACATGAATTGCCTATGGAGAGGATGTTTGACTCGCCAGGCGTCGGAGAGACGATGCTTCAGAATCAGTTTGCGGAAAGCTGTGGAGGAGGAGCATAGCCGCTTTGATGGAGTGGGAGCAAGGAGCACTTTTCTATCCTTATGGGGTGACATAACTAAGTTAAAATCCCCCCCAATGATCATACTGGGTGCTGATATCGAACATAACTTGTCTAAAGTCTGAGAGAGAAATAGTAATTGATCAGAGTTTGGCACATACAAAATCAAAAGTATAAATGGAGAGCCCTCATTCCAGCAACACATAACGACCATGTGGATCAATTCGAGAAGAGGAAACCCTCAGGGGGCAGTTTTTTCCAGATCAAGGTTGCAACACCTGCTTTCCTGGAGGGATCAAAAGCTGAGTATGATTGTGGAAAGCGCTTGGAAGCAAAACGAAAAGAGCCATCCTGTTTGAAATGTGTTTCCTGAATGAATATAACATCTGCTCCCAAGGATCTGAATTCCTTCAAAGGCATCCACTGCTTTTGGATTGAATTAGGCCCTTTGACATTATATAACAGCCTTAAAGCCATCAGAGGCCAGAAACAAAGATATCATCAAGGATATGTTCCCGGGACATCAAAGATGTCCCGAGTCATCAGGTCTTGGAGCCTGACACACAAGGGGGCAACATGGCAGCTGACCCTAAATGACAGGTGCCTACCTCAGAGAACCATTTAACAGCTGTAATCAGGACATACAAATGAATGAGGAGTAATAGACAATTGCTAAGGCACACATGAGAGCAGAAGAGCTCATTGAGCAAGGTGAAAAACCCAAAAACTGGAAGAGTCAGGTGGTGAGGCCCTCCAAGGCAGGAAAGTAAGACCATTGGGGAGTGCATGGAAACCTCTTCCTCCCAGGTTTAGAGGGTGTCCAGATCTTGTGTGGAGTAGCAGAAGACTGGGATGGTGTAGGAGGTTGCATAAAAGCCTCTTGCAGCAGGGGAGGAAGTCCCAACTGTTTAAAGAAGGAGTCTGCTTCATGGAGATCATGGAGCAAGACTTGGAAAACATCCTTGGAGACAACAAGCTTAAAAGAAAATTCCCATCGGTAGGCGATCCGGTGCTGCTGGAGATGAGTGGTAACCAGCTTTAAAACACGCCGATTTGCTAAAGTAATGGGGGATAGATCACTGAAAATCTGGAGCTTTTCTCCCTTAAATTTCAGACTTGTTGCGAGTAGAGGCGATCAAAGCTTCTTTGCTGTCAAAGTAATGGAAACGAATAATAACATCTCTGGGTCTAGTTCCCTCAGGAGACCTCAGGCCCAGGGATGGACTGACCATTTGGAAACTTGGGCACTGCCCGGGGTCAGTAGGGGGACTCATGAGATGCCCCTGGTACCTTTTTTTGATAGGCTTTTTTGAGTTTGGTCAAGGACACAGGGGCCCCATGATCCCTTATTGCCCGGAGGCCCCATGAGTTGTCAGTCTGCCCCTGCTCAGGCCTAACGATCTATGGGCCCAATCCATATGCCAATCAACATCTGGGACTTTGGCAGCCAGAGTGGTAAACAGAGACAGCATTTGGTGTTTAAGTTGGGAGTCAGGGAAATGACACGAACACGAATATTTTGGTGGCACTCCCTGTTTTCCAGGTCCTACTGCTGTAGCTGTAACTGGGACATGGAATGTTTTACATTTGCGTTATCCTCCTCCAAAACATGCACATATTGCACCAATTGGTCGAACTTTGATTCAAGGTGGTCTGTGCAATTTCCCAATTGAGTAATCTCCCCCCTGAGCTCCTGGGCCAATTTCCCAATTTCAGCAGCGATATTGCGGGTGATATTATGTAAAAATACTTGCAATTTGTCATCCAAGATGTCCACTGTCAGAGAGGGGGGCACCGGCGTAGCAAGCAAGGTAGCAGAGGCATCTGTGTCTGTCCCCACTATGTCAGTGGATTATCCAGAGCACTCACTTGGGCCGCAGCAACTACTCAAGGCCAGGGATGCAGGCCTAGTGAAGAAGCAATCCAGCATGGAAGGCAGCATGGGTGGCTTCCATCTCCAAATTTTGCCCATGGGTGTGCCTGAGTACGTCCTGACACGGGTGAGAGCACTCCCGGATCTGTGGCTGCTGTGGAAGGGTGGCGGGAGGCCAATGCAGTCTGAGGATCACCCTTCACACGTTCGCCATCTTGGGATGCAGCGCATGCACCCCTGTCCATGATATTTTACTTTCAAAGATATCATAGTTTTTTACTGGGGCTTTCCAAGCTTGGGTGGTGGATATCTTGGCAGCCAAAAGGATAAAGAAAATGAGGGTTTGGGACTGTTTAGGTATCTCATCTGAAAGGCCACTAAAATGTATGGTGGTATTGACATTAGTCACTGAGTAAATAAGAGTAAAAAATCTGGTCCAAAATTGCTGGTCCTACAGACAGGAGCACCAGATGGGATCCATAGTGCTCTCCTGCCCGCAACCGCTATAACATAGGGATGAAGAATCAGGGAAGATTACGGCAATCCTTGATGGTACTGAATACCAATCAGATAGTACTTTATAGTTTGTTTCAACAAGCATGGTGTTAAGAATTTCTGTGTGCACCATGGCTGACCATCAAGCCCACTCCTCCTCCTTAAACGCTTCTCCCTATGGAAAGAAACATCCTGAATTCAGACGGACATTATTTGTGTTCAAGAAACTGACTTCCACTGCTACTCCTAAATGCTCACAGCGAGACTACCCACATGTCTTCCTGGCCAGTGCCCCAGAAAAGAAGAGGGGTGTGATTGTGGCAGTTAAGAACTCTGTTTCTTTCCAACTCAGAGACATAATTTTAGATCCTGACGGCTGTTATATTGTCCTCTCTTGTGACATTAATGCAAAATCACCTTTACCCAATACCCTTGCATCTATATATGCCCCAAATTCACACCAGTTACGATTTATAAAAGTGTTCAGATGCATTAATAAGTTTAACTATGGAAACCGTATTCTGTGTGGGGACTTCAATCTTGTAGTCAACTCTCATTTTATATACCAGCTCCCAAGCTAAAGCCTGCATATCTACATTACGGAATGTATTTCATGCAGAGGAGGTGTTTGATGTCTGGAGATGCGACCATGCTAACCAGAGAGACTACACCTTCTTTTCATGTAGACATAAATCTTACTCCCGCATTGATCTCTTCACGGTTGACCAGTGGCTACTTCAACGAGTGTGGACCTCTGACATCTCAGACATAACTTGGTCAGATCATGTTACTGTCTCAATCACGATAGAAGAACAAGGCATCACTGCCCCAATGTATATTTGGCATTGTAATACAAAATTGCTACAAACTTCCACCACAGCTAAGATACTTTCTCAACATCTTTTCAATAATTTTTTTCTCAGAATTTTTTCAAAATAAGTGATGGACCCATGTAATGTATGGAACTTACATAAAGCCTTCATGAGGGGCTTTCTTATTCAATTAGGGTCCAGGGCTAAAAAACAGTATAACAATGATCTTCGCAAAATTCACTCTGAGATTCATACCATTGAAACTCAGAATAAGATGAATTCTAACTCTAACACCACCTCAACCCTTCTCAAATTGCGGAACGAGCTACGTACTTTGCTATATGACCAATATGAAAAATATCTCCGTAATTTAAAAATGCACATTTCTGCAAACACAAATAGGGCAGGTACATTTTTGACACACCGGATTAAAGCCCAAAGAAGCAAAACCAGAAAATCTAATTTGATCCACCCTCTATCTAAACATAAAATTATAAATACACAAGATATTGCAAATGCTTTCGCGGATTACTACACGCTACAACCTTAAAGATGATAAACAAACTCCTCAGTCCTCCGTCTCAGAGATTAATAATTTTCTATCTTCTATAAATTTGCCAATCTTATCCCCTGATCAAATGTCTAGGCTCAATTCCCCATTTACCTTGGAGCAAATTGTGAAGATCACAGAAGCCCTACCTAGCGGTAAAAGTCCGGGTCCAGACGGGTTTTCAAAGGAGTATTACAAAACCTTTAAACATATTTTATCTCATCTTCTTAAGATGTTCACCTACATGCTGTCCACAGCCACATTTCCACCAGAGATGCTGAAAGCTTACATTGTTACTTTGTGCAAACCTGGTAAAGACCCAACCACTCCATCTAACTTTCGGCCTATATCACTCCTCAATTCAGACGTAAAAATCTACGCAAAACTATTGTCAGACTGATGGACATCATGCCTGCTCTGGAGCAGCCTGATCAGATGGGCTTTACTAGGGAGATGCAGGCAGATGACACCACAAGGCGACTTATTAGCATTATTCACTATGCAGAGAAGAACTGGCTGCCTTCTCTGCTACTTTCTATCGATGCAGAGAAGGCGTTTGATAGACTGCACTGGAAATACATGTCTCTTGTTCTGTCAAAATTCAGATTTACTTGTAACTTTTACTCCGCCAATATGGCACTGTATTCCTGCCCATCAGCACAGGTTTACACCTCTAACATGTTGTCAAAATCTTTCAATATCGCCAATGGTACAAGACAGGGATACGCCTTTTCTCCTTCTGTTTTTAATTTAATCATAGAGCCACTTGCTGAGGCACTGCGTACAGATCCCGGGGTTTCTGGATTCTCCTTTGGTCCTCGCCCCCACAAAATAAATTTGTTTGCGGATGACGTCATTCTGATGTTGACCGATCACTTAACCTCTCTTCCAAAAGCTCACAATATGCTAAATACATTTAGCCAGCTGTTGCATTACAAAGTAAATTTTACTAAATCTTTAATACTGGGAATTGGAATAAGCCCTACTCTATAAAATAATTTATCAAAAATACTTCCCTACACTTGGAGTAATGAGGGGATCCCTTACCTAGGCATCATACTCACGCCAACCTTATATTCATTGGCAGCCACCAATTTTCTACCTTTGACTGCTAAAATAGATAAAGAGCTTCAATTCGAACTGTCATGGGCTGGGAGATTAGCTTCCTTTTAAGATGACTATTGTACCACAAATATTATATCTGTTTTGTACCATTTCCATCCCAATTAAGAAAACATATACAGTATATACATTCCTTATCTAAACTTCTTAAAAAATTCCCATGAAAACATAAAAGAGCTAAATGCTCATATGCTCAATTGATTAAGCAAAAAATGTGTGAGGTGTTGGCATGGTAGATGTACAAGACTATCTTCTTGTGCACGCTTGGACCAATTGAGAGTTTGGTTTAAGGGTACTACAGATACACTTTGGTTGAAAACTGAATCTGCTGATTCTTTAATACCTGATCAAGCATGTTATCATTGGCAGACCTGTGGAAACAATGTGAAACTAGGTGACTACCTCCAACAGTCCAAGCATGGCGGACCTTTCATAGTTTGCCTAGATGTAAATCATATACTAGTACGGTGCACTTCCCTATTGCAGTGACTGAGATACTATTACCACTAATCTCAGTCCAACACTTGCTCTGCTGTGGTCTTCAAAATATAGAAGATTTTTCCAAGGAAATAGGCTTAAAACTCTGGAGCACTTGGTGGCAGAGTTCAATTTACCTTTGAATACAAACTTCACTTGTATACGCATACTAAGCTTCTTAAACCACCACCCTCTACCCAAAATCCAGATTCACCCCACAGTGTGGCAGTTTTACAATAGTGGCAAACCTGCAAATAAAGTCATTTCATTACTTTATAACCTCCTGCGAGACAAAACAACTTTTATAAAAACAACCTCCATGCAGAGATGGGAGGTAGATCTCAAAGTCCATTTCTCTCCCCAGCAATGGCTTGCAGCTATTCGCTCAACCCAAGCTTCCAACCATTGTGTGAATCATAGGGAATTAGCTTGCAAACTCCTAAGTAGATGGTATTACACTTTATAAAGTTAGCTAAGTTCTCCCCCAATAATTCTCCACTATGTTGGCATGATTGTGGACAAATAGGTAACCTGCTACATATACTTTGGTCTTGTCCTAACCTCGCAAGTTTTTGGCCAAAAATATTTTGCATTATAGCTGAAATGACAGGAATTATAGTGCCCCTAGCCCGGGCCTTGGCAATCCTAAACTTAGGCATAGATGTATTCCCTCCTATGTATCGTATAGTAGTCTCACATAGTTTGATTGCAGCACTGGTAGTTATCACCAGGATCTGGAAAGCCAATTTGACCCCTAATCCATCTGAGGCTTTAGCACTGGTACAACAAAATTATGTTCTTGAACAACTTCTGTCCATATGCCTCAATAGGGAAGTCAAATTGAATGCATCTTGGAAGATAATGTATTTTCAATGTGTTCAAGAATTTCCAAGATAGCCATCTTGGAAATTCCTGAACACATTGTACACATTGAAAATACATTATAACAAGGGTTTTTTTACTGGGGTGTCCCAGCAGGACACTTTTAAATGTGAATGCACTTTGTTTTTTGAATAAATCACGTTATATTTATATACTACACTATGGCAAGCATTTCTGTTTACATCTGAGGAGGATTTGAGGGATAAAGAGGAGATGGTACCGTTTGCAGCGTGAGGAGGAAAGTGGAGTCATCTACTGTATGTACAGTAGTATACCTACCCAGGTTAAAAGGGAAAGGTGGTATTTGACCTATACAATTTGGGTCATAAAAGGAGGTGAGAGTATATATGTATGTCTCTGGTGGAGGAGCACCTATAGGAATATATGTGTATATAAGCAATAAAGAGTACCTGTTTTGGGAACAAATTATAAATACACTGTTCAAGCACACATTATGGACTTTTAAGTTGTATTCAATGTATTTACCATGCTTGCATAATCACATGGTTTGGATGTTTTAATTCATATATGAGGTTATAGATATATATGTGTGACACTATTTTATGACATAAGGTTTTGAATACATTGGGTAGGGTCATGATCAGTTTTGTAATTAACATTAACAGATCTTTGGCAAATAAAGCACATTTGTAGGTTTCACCAGAGCTGAAAGTACAGTAAATGTTCGGATGGATCTGATATCTATTGCCAACATTACTATAACAACCTTGCATAGTTCCTGTTTGTATATGAATTATATCCGATTTGTTACCGTGTGCATATACTGGTGGCAGGATTTGAATACCAGGTGCCAAGAAGGTGAGAAACTTATGGCCATAAGTCCATGCCCGCAGAATATGAAAGAAGAAGGGCCAAGACAGGGAGTCAAAGGTTTTATGCAGGTCCAATGACCGTAACATTACCCCTCTGACCCCTACTTCTTCCCAATTAGAACACAATAGCTAGATGAGGTTGATTGCTCTTTGAATCTGATCCAGGAAGGAATCCAATCTGATCTACATGAATATGTAGCATATATTTTCATCAATAGATTTAAATTTTTTATTAATTAAAGATATTGGGCAGTAAATTGAAACATCACCAGGATCTTTGCTCAGCTTTGGTACCATACAGATATGGGTTCGGTTAAAATCTGCATCAAGATGCGCTCCTTCTTGTAGAGTATTCAACATCTTTAAAATGTGGGAGACTAAGTGAGGGGCAAATTTTCAATAGTAGGAGGCTGAAAGGTCATCGAGGCCTGGTGTCTTAGTTGCATTCTTGTTTGATTACTGCTAGAGCTTCTTTCATAGTTGTTTTACTATCAAAAAGTTCTTTGGAAACATAAGAATAGAGAGTAGTAGGTTCTGTATAAAGTCATTTATTTTACCCAGCATCTATGCTTTAGGAGCCTAATAGAAATTGAAGTAGTAATTCTGGAAGAGGCGTTTGTTGGCCTTGGGATTCTGTGTGAGTGAGCCATCTGGTTGTTGAATGTTCAGGATAGCTGAGTGAGAGGGTCTAGGGTTAGGTTTACAGGCTAACAATGTGTCCAGTGAAGTTCAGTTACAATTAGACTGAGTCAATCTTATTCCTAAGGTGTAAGTCTCGATTTTGTTTTTGCATGGTCATTAAGTCTGGCAGCTCATACTCTTTCTGATGGATAAGCGCTTCAGAAAATGTTTTCAATTAGGCTGTAATCTGAATTAAATATCCCCTATCTATGGCCTTATAAGCCACCCAGTCGGTTATGAGGGAAGTGTCGGCAGGTTTCATTTTGTGCGAAAAATCCTTAATATGTGGCTCAATGTCAAACATCCTGAAGGATTACTAAGGAGGAAGTCTTTCAACCTCCAAAGAGATGGGCTGGAACAGCAGCTGAAAGTCACAAATCATCCAGAGAGCTGAATGGTCCAACCAGGTCACATCCACTATCTTGCTAGACCAAAACAATGGGATGGTTGAGGGTGTGAAAAAAATTATCAATACATGAATAGGTATTATAGATGTGAATGAAAAATGTGTAGTCTTTCATTGTTGGGTTTAACTCTCAATCCTTCAGGATGTTTTTACATTGAGCCACACATCTATTAATTATGGTAAAATAACATTTTGGTCAATTTGGTTCCTATCTTAAGTCTGTGGTGAGCTGATGGTCTACACATTTTTTTGAGTCCAGGGCTACCTTAGAGTCCCCTCCAAAGAGAGCGACTCCCTCTGGAAACACTTTGAGCAGCAATGTCCATAGAAAGGCCAGTGTTTGGGACATTGCAAGAGATAAAGGTAACCAATGAGCCCCCTAGGTAGCCTGTGAGTAGAATGTAGAATAAACCAAGAGAGAAACAGCGCCTCTAAGTGCAGACTGTAACACAACTTTTAATAGTTAAAAATAGGTAGGCAACTCACATGTTAGTGATAAAAAGCAGGTTCATCAATAGAGTGAATCATCAGTACGCCACATTGCCATAGTGATATGCCGCTGTAGGGTGGTAGGAGTCGGCGTAGTTGGATGGACCCACTGGGACTTCCTGTGGTCCAAAAGGCCCAATGCATTTCCGAGCATGCGCAAGGTCCAGAGCAGGGGCGGACTGACCATTCGAGTACTGCCCGAGGGCCCAGGGTCAGTAGGGGGCCCCATGAGATGCACCTGGTACCTTTTTCATAGGCTTTTTTGAGTGTGGTTTGAGTGTGGGTGAGGACACAGGGGCCCCATGAGTTGTCAGTCTGCCCCTGGTCCAGGGTAGCCCCGCATACTCCTTTCTCAAGCATATTCTACATTTAGAGCCTGTTTCTACTCTACTACAGCCAGCTTTGGTGCTTAGACTTCCTTACCTCCCTCCCTATATTTGAACTCCTATACCTGGACTCATTTAAGGGCTTATTATGGACTTATGGTTTGTGGGCTCCATGCACCTATAACTCTCTTTGCATAGTAAAATGTACTGTTCCTCAGCATCGCTAATGAGTTTTTCCAAAGAAAAGAGACTTGTTTGAACAAACAGATTGCAGTCTTCCAGCTGTTTCCCCAGGACATTAGTCAGATAGAATTTGGGGTAGTGTTTGTGTAAAAATATTGGGTTTTAGGTAGGTGGAAAGTGCATTTCTTGGGGAAAGAGCACATCTGCCTTCAATGACCAATAATGTTGAAAGACTTTACAATAGACGTTTGCAACTCATTTTATTATGAATCAAAATTCGGATGAAATTTTTGTTATTTCGTTATTCAGAGATTTGAATTTGAAAATGAACTCAAATTCAAAATGGAAACAAATTGAAATAAATATAGTAAGGTGTAAAAGTGAAAGATTCCTACTCAGGCTGTTTTCTAGAATAGAATAGAACAGAATAGAAAATAAAGGAATAGAAGAGAACAGGAAAGAAAAGAAAAACCTAGAATGGAATTTAATAAAACAGAATACATACGAAATTCAAATTTCAAATTTTTGGATCTCAAATTTTGAATTGATTTGAAAATAACAAATATACGAAACACATCTGAATATACGAAACAAATTCTGAAAATGAATCATTCTAACATAAAGAATATGACAAATTAAAATTATTGACCTAATGAACGAATCCAAAACAAAACTAAACACATTGTTCTCTACTTTAAACCTCTTAACAGGAAAATTCAGCCCCTAAACATTATGAGTTAGAAGCTTGAGAGGATATCTGGGAGATGAATCATCTATGGTACACAAGAAGAAAAAGCCTATAACTTATCAACTGGTGAAAGAGGAACAGCTGGGTTCTCCTATCTTGGGGTTCTCCTATCTTGTAAAGCTTATGGGTAGCCTATAAGCTGGGTCAGCTGGAGTGCAGAGGAGAGGCAAAAGAGCTTCTAGTGTGAGAGGACAGAAGGGGAAAGCAGGAGAGAGTAAAGGTAAGGAGAGTCCTGCAAGGATAATATAACACAGGTGAAATGTGATAACGTCAACAGCAATATAGTAAACTTTAACTACTGTGTAAATCCCCAAACGTCACTAGTGCCAGTGTAAGCTCAAGGTCTAACACCAAGTTTGAGTTTGGTCTCCGCATCATATGGAGAGATCAAAAAGTAGTAAAACTATAATGAAGAAAAACATCAGCCTGCTAAGGGGGTTGCCTATTGAAATTGGGTCGAATGGTCTACAGGATCAAGGCCAGTCCAAATCATTAGCATTGATCCATGAAGTGATCCATGTCCAATTAACTGGAAGTGGTAAGGATGCTTAATGTCCTTTTATTTATAAGATTTGAGTATCCTAAACTCATGTGATCTAAGGGTCTTTCAGAGAGGTGTGTAGCTATCAAGAAGATTCTGGGTTATGAGAATAGAAATGTCTGGGCCATTAGAGCAACCTTCAGGTTGACAAGATACTTCACATTAGATTCAAGCAAAAGTGACAGGGTGATGATGGCAAGGCCAATAGCTGACAAAAAAACTGTAACATAACAAGGAGATAAAAATATTCCTAAAAGTGGTATAGGTTACAAGCTACGTTAGGGTCAGAATGGGAAAAATTTGTAGGAGGTTCTATAGCCACTATGGGGGGGAGTCTCTCTGGGAGTTTGGCTCTGCTTCTGGTTGAGGTCTGGCACATCGAGGTGCTCATGGGTGAGAAGGCTGGGGTGATCCAGCATGATCAGTAGTGATAAGACCCAGTTGTTACAGTAGGGCTTCGCTCTCATGAAACGTGGAAAAAGAGTGACTCTTATTTTGCACAGTAAAAACCAACCAAAAGGGGAATGCCCAGCAGTATTACATTCCTTTTGCTATAAGAGGCTGAATCAAAGGTTTCAAAGACCTGCACTTTTGGACAGTAGAGGGTGAGATATAAGTGAAGATGTGAATGGCGTACTCCCGTAACTGAAGATCAGTAGTTTCTCTCACCTGAGACATCACCTGTTCTTTGATGGCGTATAAGTGGGGTTTCACAATGATTTCTTGCGGTTGCCCATCTGTCCGTGGTATCATTAAAGCCTTATGAACTCTACTGAGCTGAAATCTGTGGAGATATCTGAAAAAAGCTGTTGTATCACTTCAGGGATTATTTCTGCTGAGTTAGTAAATGACTATGGTATCTAACATTCTCTGAAGCACTGAACAGCCAAATCGATTTTCCAGATCATCAGTCTTATTGAGGGCTTCCTCAAGCTGCTGTTGCAAGTCCTGAATGCAATTAGTGTTTTGGTTTGCTCTGGTGATTGACTCATCAAGTTTGGTTTCAATAGTCCCTGTGTGGGAGCCCAATTCTTTAAGTTCATTTTTCAAATCAGATGTAATACGTTAACTAGCTTTCTCAAGGCACTGCTGCTGTTGCTGTGCCTGTGATGGGTCCAGCTCCATATTGTCTGTCTGAGTACTCTCCCAGCAATCTTCCAATCTTCTTCTGCTTTGCTTTGGCCATAGGAATGTCCCTGGTGCTGCGGGAGCCAAGCCTGACATGCAGGGAGGTCGGCTGGGACCTGTATTGGCTAGGTTCAGTAGATTTTGGCTGGCATGGAGTGCAGCTGAACCAGAATGTGACCGTCATCTTCAGGTGTGTGCATGTGTGCCCAACAGAGTCATTTTCACCGTAGCCTGTGTTCACTCACCCAGTCAAGTTCAATGGAAAAACATTTTTATGAACCTATTAATTTGAAATGAAAACAGATTAACCACTTCAATATTGGACACTTTTACCCCCCTCCTGCCCAGACCAATTTTCACCTTTCAGCGCTCCTTGCACTTTGAACAACAATTGCGCGGTCATACAACGCTGTATTAGAACTACATTTTTATACTTTTTTTCACACAAATAGAGCTTTCTTTTGGAAGTATTTAATCACCACTGGGATTTTTATTCCTTGCTAAATTAACAAAAAAAGACCAAACGTTTTGAAAAAAAAGTTTGCTTCTGTTATAAAATTGTGCAAATAAATAATTGTTCTTCTCAAATTTAGGCCAAAATGTATTCTGATGCATTTCTTTGGTAAAAATAACCCAAATCAGTATTTATTATTTAGTCTGTAGGAAAGTTATAGAGTCCACAAACTATTGCATCAATCCTGAAGTACTAATGGCCAGTCTAATTTCTTAGAAAAAAATGTAAGGACAGTACAGTTAACCCACAAATGACCCCTTTCTGCAAAGTAGACAGTCCAAGGTATTTAGTAAGAGGCATGGCGAGTTTTTTGAATTTGTAATTTTTTTACATACGGTCACCAGTGCAGTACAGTTTCATCATACTGTATAACTAACAAAATGAAAAAAAAAATAATATTCATTTTTTTTTCAATGTTTTTTTTTCATAAAGTTTTTTTCTTTTTTTACGATTTATTTTTCATAACACATTGTGACCAGAGTAGTATAATGTTACCGTAGTATAATGTTACCATAGTAACATTGTATTATTATGGGGAAGTGATCAGTATTTGTTTTTACACAATATGATTGCTTATAGCAAAGCATTTCATTGCTATAAGCAAGCATTTAGCTGAATTAAATCAATTATTTTAGGGTTTTTTTTCTTGTGGTCAGCTGTGATTGGCCACAGCTAATCACATCACACAGATAGGCTGCGATTGGCCCAGTCTGTACCATGTGATTACTTTGACCAATCACAGCTAGTGACATAATAGTATACAATTGATGGCATGTAAGCAAGCCATCCACTGTTTACAATTGCCATGAGACTGCTGTGATTGGTCACATGGTACTGTCAATGTGCTCGTACACAGATCTGTCATTTACAGCATTCGAGGGACACAGCCAGGAAGATGTCATATGACACCTACCAGGATCAACAGGAGCCCTGCTCGGCTGTCATTTTGCTATTGGCCAGGTGGGAACTGGTTAAGCTGAAACTTATTATTTTAAAGAGATCTATGCATACAGATATAATGTAAGTGTGCGTGTGTTTGTGGGGGGGTATCCCCTGAAACCCTTCTATACATTAACCACAGAGGATCACTCTCTTTTCACTACCACCTTTCATAAAATGCCTTGTATTTTTTGAATGGATAAAATATATTGTTTGATTGGATGAGATGGATATTGTGATGCCATGCCCTTCCATTCCACCTCGTTCAGTGGCATTTCACCCGTGTCGCGACGCTAAGGGAATGGTTCGTGAGGCTCAACAAAATTGAGGAAATGGAGGAGCTTATACATACAGCTCAAGTCCACCTTTCCAAATTCACTTCCACCTGGTCCTGTTGGTTGCTCTTTAAAGCAACTGACCAATACAAATGTCTCTCTAACCTTAATCTCCCCAGATAAGCTTGGGAACCCCAACTGAAGACCCATCTATATTGAGTCACTAGGCGCAGCTGATCCTACTGTAGGAGGGGATGGATGGGAAAACAGTGCCTGGCTCTTTTCCATCCTGTGCTGCATCCTTCCCTTCTTTCATTTCCCTCCCTCTGCTTCTCTATCTCCTCCCACATCTTCTACCCCCCCTTTTTTTCTTTTTATTTCTTTTTATCCCTAAAACTTCCTGTTCTTAGGGGACCACCTGCCCTCCACTCCAAATTTTGGATTTCAATGTCTAGATTGCCACACTATCACAGGGAAGAGTCCTTGTTTGTTTTATTACCTTCACGTTTGAATTGAGGTCTATTTATTGTATCGTGCTATATGTGCTGTTGTACCACCTCCCTGTATACAATCAATGTCTGTTTTTCAAAAAAATCTTCACTGGTTATTGGTTTTTAATTTTGCACACATGTTCTGACCTCAATAAATTTCTGAGAAAAAAATACAAGATGGTCTATGAAAAGCAGAAGTGAGTGACTCCCTAAGGTCATTATACAGTGGGGACACCTCCTGACACAGCACTAAGAAAATAACAACTATCATTGTGGTAGTGGTGAATACTAAAGTGATTTCCAGCTTACTTAGCATATCTGGTCCCAAGCCCTTATTCAGCATTTTGGAATCACAGCACTGGCAGGGTCAATGATATATAACCTCAGTTACTGAGCAGCAGCAAAGAGCAGGGCCAGTGAGTCAAAGGTATGCGTTGGAATTGTATACAGTAGGTGTGGAGGGGGGGGTGCAAGGGCTTGCAGGATATGGCCTTGTACTTTTGATGAAACTGAGATAACCCACTACAGGTTGCCAGCATGTGGGTAAAGGGTTCGGGAAAGGTGATATGTAAAAGTAAAACATATGCGCAGCTGGATTGCAGATAGGGAGTAGGGCTCTTATGAGTAGAGAAGTGTACCAAAATATAAAGGGGAGAATGAAAGCTAAACTCTGAGTAAGAAATCAGGGAAATGGGGATTAAGAATTTAAGAATAAGCATGAAAAAGAAGGGAAGAGAGGAGAAGAAGAAAAAAAAAAGGGGGGGGGGATGGGGGGTTGGGGAAGGGTCAGACGGGGAGGAGGTGTGGAGGAGTAGGAGGGTAGGTAAGTCACCTTTACTCAAGACTCCCAGGACATGAGAGATACGCACAACCCTGGCAGAGAAGCGAGCTGGGAACAGTTGCAGGCGTATCAGGGTGCCAAGCGTAGCTTGCTCCAAGCAGTACAGGACATCGAGACAAAGGACCTCATTCACAACCTTGAAAAAACAGAGAGCCGATATATCGCCAGAAACACTACGGGGTATCAGAGAGATTCAGAATCAATCAGCAAGGCCCATAAAAGAACGATATTCAGGGGTCGTTCGGAAGTGAATCCAACAGGACCACGTATGAGAAAATTTAGTAGGGTTATCCAGAGAAGAAGCAATCCGCTCTTCCATTTCAGAAATTCTGTACAAGCGTATGAACCAATCTCGCACTTTGGGGGGGTGAACAGACCCCCAGAGAACCGGTAAGCAGAGTTTAGCAGCGTTAAGCATATGCATAGCCAGAAATTTGAAGTATAGACGTTTGGGAAGCGGAGTGTGGTGGAAGAAGAGTTGGGCCAGAGAGAACTCAATATCAAGAGTAGACACCGAAGAAGTAATCCAATGTACCTCCTGCCAAAAGGGCTGAGCCATAGGGCAGTCCCACCAGATATGAAGAAGAGATCCAACAGGAGCCCCACATCTCCAACAAATACTGGGTCTGGATAGATTAAAATGTTGGATTCTAGAAGGTGCATTGTACCAACCTGTCGCCAACTTGTATCCGTTTTCTTGTGCCGAAACATTCAAGGAGCACTTATGAGAAAAGGTAAAGATTTGGTCCCAATCAGAGGAAGAAAAGTCAATGTTTAAGTCTCTATTCCAAGCTTTGCAGGTGGGAAGTGAATCAGAGGTTCTGTCGCCAAGAAGAAGCAGATAGGTAAATAATACTAAATGCCTCCGTGGTTCAGCCTTTGAACAGAGTGACTCAAAGGAGGTGAGAGGGCGGACCCATTTATGGCGATATGCAGGAGAGAGAAGAAAATGTCTGATTTGAAGATAAGCCCAAAAGGGAAAGGTGAAATCACCCATAGTACTTGCCAGGGAAGAACAAGACTTCAGCTGACCTTTGTGAAAAAAGTGGTTTGCCAATACTTGACTATGTGGCCAATGTGCTGATGGAAAGGACTTATGCATACAGGGAGGGAAGTCCGGATTGAGGCGAAGAGAAGTTAGTGGGTTGGGGGCATCCGAAATGGAGGCCGATTTACAGGCTAAGCGAAAGGTTTTAAGGGAAGGTCTGATTATTACATGTAGGAGGAGGTCTTGAGGAATGTGTTTGGTCAGAAGCCACGGGATCGATGCCAAGGGGGAAGTGGAACAAGAGTGTTCCAGCTGGACCCCCGCTTTGGTGGTAAAGTGAATATTCAAATCGATTATCCTAGTAAGATGGCAGGCCCGATGGTAAAGTTGCAGGTCAGGTAGTCCAATCCCCCCTTTGGATTTGGGGAGCACAAGTTGGGAGAAGGGAATACGTGGCCGTTTATGATTCCAGAGAAAAAGAGAGCACATTCTTCTGCATGAAATGAAAAAGGCGGGTGGTAAATGGATAGGTAAGGTTTGAAATAGATAGAGGAGGTGCGGGAGGATATTCATTTTTAGTATAGCAGCCCTACCAAACCAGGAGAAGCATGGGCGATGCCACCTAGTTAGGTCTCCTCGGATGGTACCAAGGGTTGGAAGAAAGTTTTTGACATAAAGATCAGAGAGGTTACTCGTAAGCTGTATTCCCAGATAGGTAAGGGAGTCTCTTTCCCATTGAAACGGGAACTGTGACTGACAAAAGGAAAACAGGTCTGGAGGAAGAGTAATGTTTAAGGCTAGAGATGAGCGAATCGAACTAGGCGAACCGGAATTCGAGTCGAATTTCAGGAAATATTCGATTCGTGTCGAAACCGAAATTTTGCCTACTTCGGGTGCGCGAATCGAACATTTCCCGATCAGCCGGCAAAAGTGTCCCTGCAGTGAGCTCCGCTATTTCTGACAGTTCTCTGACAGAAGGAACACATGTTTAGCGGTTGAAACATTGTATCTATTAGTTTACATTTAGGATACAGATGTTTCAACCACTGTACATGTGAAGAAGTTGTGAGAGAACTGTCAGAAATAGAGGAACTCTGCACATACACTTTTTGCCGGCTTGGAATTATTCTTCTTTTCATCCTACTTCTTCTTCTTCTTCATCCTCAGAAGAAGAGGATGAGGATGAGGATGAAGAAGAAGAAGAAGAAGAAGAAGAAGAAGAAGAAGTAGGATGAAAAGAAGAATAATTCCAAGCCGGCAAAAAGTGTATGTGCAGAGTTCCTCTATTTCTGACAGTTCTCTCACAGCTTCTTCACATGTACAGCGGTTGAAACATCTGTATCCTAAATGGAAACTAATAGATACAATTTGTATCTATTAGTTTCCATTTAGGATACAGATATTTCAACCGCTGTACATGTGAAGAAGCTGTGAGAGAACTGTCAGAAATAGAGGAACTCTGCACATACACTTTTTGCCGGCTTGGAATTATTCTTCTTTTCATTCTTCTTCTTCTTCCTCATCCTCATCCTCATCCTCATCCTCTTCTTCTGAGGATGAGGATGAAGAAGAAGAAGAAGAAGAAGTAGGATGAAAAGAAGAATAATTCCAAGCCGGCAAAAAGTGTATGTGCAGAGTTCCTCTATTCTGCAGATACACTTAGAGGAGCTCTGCAGATACACTTAGAGGAGCTCTGCACATACACTTTTTGCCGGCTTGGAATTAATCTTATTTTCATCCTACTTCTTCTTCTTCTTCTTCTTCTTCTTCATCCTCATCCTCAGAAGAAGAAGAGGATGAGGATGAGGATGAAGAAGAAGAAGAAGAAGTAGGATGAAAATAAGAATAATTCCAAACCGGAAAAAAGTGTATGTGCAGAGCTCCTCTAAGTGTATCTGCAGAGCTCCTCTAAGTGTATCTGCAGAATAGAGGAACTCTGCACATACACTTTTTGCCGGAAACCGCTGTATGGAGTGAATGTCCCAGAACTGTCAGAAATAGACTATTTATGACAGTTCTGGGACATTCACTGCATACAGCTGTTTTAACCGCTGTATGGAGGGAATGTCATGGAACTGTCAGAAATAGACTATTAATGACAGTTCTGGGACTGTCCTTCAATGCAGCGGTTGAAACATTGTATGTATTTGTTTCCATAAATGGATCCATTTATGGAAACAAATACATACAATGTTTCAACCGCTGTATGGAAGGACAGTCCCACAACTGTCATTAATAGTCTATTTCTGACAGTTCCATGACATTCCCTCCATACAGCGGTTAAAACAGCTGTATGGAGTGAATGTCCCAGATCTATCAGAAATAGACTATTTATGACAGTTCTGGGACATTCACTGCATACAGCTGTTTTAACCGCTGTATGGAGGGAATGTCATGGAACTGTCAGAAATAGACTATTAATGACAGTTCTGGGACTGTCCTTCAATGCAGCGGTTGAAACATTGTATGTATTTGTTTCCATAAATGGATCCATTTATGGAAACAAATACATACAATGTTTCAACCGCTGCATGGAAGGACAGTCCCAGAACTGTCATTAATAGTCTATTTCTGACAGTTCTATGACATTCCCTCCATACAGCGGTTGAAACCGCTGTATGGAGTGAATGTCCCAGAACTGTCAGAAATAGACAGAAACTGTCACAGAACTGTCCTTCTTCTCATCCTTCTCCTTCTTCTCATCCTTCTTCTCATCCTTCTTCTCATCCTTCTCCTTCTTCTCATCCTTCTCCTTCTTCTCATCCTTCTCCTTCTGCTCATCCTTCTTCTCATCCTTCTCCTTCTTCTCATCCTTCTCCTTCTCCTTCTTCTCATCCTTCTCCTTCTCCTTCTTCTCATCCTTCTCCTTCTCATCCTTCTCCTTCTCCTTCTCATCCTTCTCCTTCTTCTCATCCTTCTCCTTCTTCTCATCCTTCTCCTTCTCCTTCTTCTCATCCTTCTCCTTCTCCTTCTCATCCTTCTCCTTCTTCTCATCCTTCTCCTTCTCCTCATCCTTTTTCTTCTCATCCTTCTCCTTCTTCTCATCCTTCTCCTTCTTCTCATCCTTCTCCTTCTTCTCATCCTTCTCCTTCTTCTCATCCTTCTCCTTCTTCTCCTTCTTCTCATCATTCTCCTTCTTCTCATCCTTCTCCTTCTTCTCATCCTTCTCATCCTTCTTCTCATCCTTCTTCTTCTCATCCTTCTCCTTCTTCTCATCCTTCTCCTTCTCCTTCTTCTCATCCTTCTCCTTCTTCTCATCCTTCTCCTTCTTCTCATCCTTCTCCTTCTCATCCTTCTCCTTCTCCTTCTTCTCTTCCTTCTCCTTCTTCTCATCCTTCTCCTTCTTCTCATCCTTCTTCTTCTCATCCTTTTCCTTCTTCTCATCCTTCTTCTTCTCATCCTTCTTCTTCTCATCCTTCTCCTTCTCATCCTTCTCTTTCTTCTCATCCTTCTCCTTCTCCTTCTTCTCATCCTTCTCCTTCTTCTCATCCTTCTCCTTCTCCTTCTTCTCATCCTTCTCCTTATTCTCAGCCTTCTTCTTCTCATCCTTCTCCTTCTCATCCTTCTCCTTCTCATCCTTCTCCTTCTTCTCATCCTTCTCCTTCTTCTCATCCTTCTCCTTCTCCTTCTTCTCATCCTTCTCCTTCTCCTTCTTCTCATCCTTCTCCTTCTCCTTCTTCTCATCCTTCTCCTTCTTCTCATCCTTCTCCTTCTTCTCATCCTTCTCCTTCTCCTTCTTCTCATCCTTCTCCTTCTTCTCATCCTTCTCCTTCTCCTTCTCCTTCCTCATCTCCAAGGGCATTTAAATTAAAGGTACAGTGTTCTGCACTAATTTAAAGGCTCTCTGAAGCCTAGAAACCCTTTAAATAAGTCATCTTCGTAGCGGAGAAATTCGCATCGAATCGAATTTCACACTGGAATTCGCCGAATCAGCCGAATCGAATTTTTCATTTCTTCGCTCATCTCTATTTAAGGCATAGGATTTGGAATGATTAATTTTAAGGTTCGAGATATATTGAAAAAAGGAAAAATCCTTAAATAGGTTGGGCAAGGTGATCCGGGGCTCCGTCAAAAACAAAAGAATGTCGTCTGCGTGGGAAGCAAGTTTGTATTCCTTGTTCGCCATGGAAATACCCCTGATATCTTGGTTTAAGCGGAGTTTGCTTAACAATGGTTCTAGTGGTATCACAAAAAGAAGCAGGGATAGGGGGCAACCTTGGAGCGTACCATTCCCAAGAGGGAATGGATGAGATAGATGCCCATTCACACGGACCTGAGCCGTTGGACCAGAATACAGTGCCATAATGAAATTGAGCATGGTGTCCCCTAAACCAATCACCTGTAGGGATGCCTTTAAGTAATCCCAGGACACCCTATCAAAAGCCTTCTCGGCATCTAGGGAAAGAATAAATCCTGGACTGCGAGAATCGTGAAGTCGGTGGAGAAGATTAAGAGCCTTGATGGTGTTATCCCTTGCTTCCCTTCCCGGGATGAAGCCCACTTGGTCAAGGTCAATCAGGGAGGGTAACAAGGGAAGGAGACGGTTGGCTAGGATCTTTGCGTAGATTTTGATGTCTACGTTCAAAAGAGAGATGGGTCTATAATTGGTAACCTAAGTGACATCTTTACCTTCTTTGGGGATGACAGTGATATGAGCTTCCAGGAGGCGATGATGTTGCGAGGAGGGTGAAGAGAAAGTGTTGAAGGCGGAGAGGAAGGGTCCTGTAACGGACCGCCTGACAGTACCTCTATCAGTCCCCTGATAGAGCCTCCCCAGAGTGCGGAGTCTAAGTACCGGAGCACTTGTTCACCAGGGCCCCTGATGGTGGGGATGGACTTGGAGCACTCCGGGACCAGGTCGCAGCTGCTAGGTATCTCTACCAGAGGTAGAGGAGTCTGCCAAGGGCTCCAGCGGGTTAAGAGTCTGATGTGAGGGAGCCCAGGGATCCCTGAGGGATGGATAGACGGATGAGCAAAGTCAGAGTCAAACAAGCCGGGTCGGTAACTAGCGGGTCGGTGAGATACAAGACGATAGGCAAAGGATAGTCGGGTCACACGCAGGGTCAATACCAAAAGATCAGATCTATAAGGGAACATCCAGGAGCAGAGTCAGGCAAGCCAAGGGGTCAGGACAGGAGAAGGCAACAAGGTCAGACAATCCAGATCAGAGTACTCACTACACAGGCAACAGGATACAAAAGACCATTCGGCAACAAGCGTCTGTGCAGGGCTGGCTTAAGTAGCCCGCCCTGCACCTAACAGTCGCTGCCTAGGTCCCAGTGCCTGCCTAGTACTGTCAAGACGACGGGTGCGCCTGGGTCCTAGTGCCCTGCTACCTGTGTGTCTTGACAGACGCCTACGCATGTGTAGACCCATGCGTCGCGATGGTCCCTGACAGGTCCACTCAAAATATCTAGAAACTCCTTGTAATATGCCACAGAAAGACCATCAGGGCCCAGGCTTTACCAGGTTTCATTTGCTGGACGGCTCGGGAGAGTTCCTCCGCCATGATATGATGTTGCAAATCCTGAACAGTATCATCAGGTACAGTGGAAGGACTATAGAGGCGAAGAAAGTCAGAGATTAAGGTGTCTCTAGGCTTATTGGCCTCAGAAGGGCAACGTTCTGGAGGGAGATTGTATAATGTTTTGTAGTATTGCTCAAAGTGAGATGCTATATCCGCATTTGAGGTGGCCAAAGAGCCATCCGAGCCCCTAATCTTGTGAACCGTTAAACTCAACTTTTTTGTCTGGAGGGATCTGGCTAAGAATCTCCCGCTTTTGTTAGCAAACTCATAAAAAAGTTTTTTGCGACAAAATGAATCTGCGCTTCGCTGCCTTGCCTAGTTCGTTTAAGAGCTGTGTGCGGGTGTTCGTAAGATCAGATAAAGTCGAGGCGGCCTGATTATGTTTGTGCCTCTTTTCCAGGAATTTAATGCGATCTAAGAGTTGTAAGCGAGTCTGTCTCTCTTTTTTACTTTTTGTGGCCATAGCTATTAGTACTCCTCGAATGACGCATTTATGTGCCTCCCATTGAGTTAACGAAGAGGTATCTGGAGTTTGATTGTTCAAAAAGTAGTCCGTTAATTAGCAGCGAACCTCTGCTTCATTGGCCAAGTCAGGAGAGAGTCCAATAAAGGGCATAGGGGAACGTTAAGATCACCTCCCAAGATTAGGACACCCGTCTGGAAGGAGGAGAGTGAAGAGGTAATGGAGTGGAAAAAGGATACCTGTCTAGTGTTGGGTGCGTAAAGATTTGCTAAAGTGATGTGCCTATTGGCAAAATTACCTTTTAGAAACAGGAATCTACCATCCGGATCTGGAAGTGACTCCGAGATAACCAGAGGGAGGTGCTTTGCAATCAAAATGGAAACGCCTTTAGATTTAGCATGAGGGTTAGGAGCATGATAAACTATCGCAAAATGGGAGTTAGTAAGCTTGGGTATTGCATTGTGACGGAAGTGCGTTTCCTGAAGAAAGAAAATATCCGCTCTCTGTTTAAAAAGGTGCGAAAGCAGGAGAGAGCACTTTTCAGGGGTATTCAGACCCTTCACATTAATAGACAGAACTTTCAGTGAAAGATGTCCTGACAGAGTTGAGAGAAGGCATGTCCGGGAGAGTAAAGGGAACCTAAAGGGATGGGAAAGGGGGTATGGGGAAGAGAGAGAAGAGAGGAAAGAAAAAAAAAGGGGGGGGTGTGGGGGAGAAGAAGGGGGGGAGAGGGGAAGAAAAAGAAATGAAAAGGAAGAGGGAAATGAGGGGAGAAAAGAGAGAGAGAGAGAGAGACAGAGAGAGATATCCGGCAGTGGGGGTAGACCAGCTGACCCACCAAGATACGGGAAGGAGGAAAGAAGAACAAGAAAGAAGAAGGGGTAGGAGGGAAATAGCAGAAAGAGGAACAAGGAATGAAAAGAGATGAGAAGCAGAAACAAGGGAGTAAAGACGGCCAGAAAAAGTTCAGCGAGAGCACTCAAAGCTCGCTGTTTGGGAAACGCGGTGGACTTAGTTTCAAAATGAAAGAGTCCGCCGGTCCATGGACCTTAAAAAATGCAAGAATCAGGGAGGAGAGTGAGCACAATTCATTTGAATGAAGATATAGATGGGGGCACAACCGCCATTGTCTGACATAATGGGTGAGGTAAGACGCAGCAACAAGCTTAGGGATATCAGAAGGAAAATTTAATAAATGTCATGAGGGCAAGGATACCAAATACATATCATTAGGGCATATAGTGGTGGAAGCATTGTATGTAGGGAAATGAGAACATGCACACCTAAGTGGAATACAGTCGTGGCATCCTCAAGTTATGGGCAGAGTTGTGGTATCGTAGGTGTGCTATGGTAGGGCCAGTGCGCTAGTCCATGCTGAAAATAAAACATCAGTGAAAGCCAGATGGAAAACCTGCATATCATTAAGATGAAAAGCAAATCGTATCATAATCTGTTTAGGGCAAAAACAATGCAACATCACAGAAACAACAGGGCAACCATTCAAAAAAAAAGCAACCATCAAAGGAAACAATTGGGAAAAATGAGACATAGTGGACCATTTCTTTTTGGAACCCGAAGGTATCTCTCATCTGTCCTAACTCTTCTCTTCCCGACTCCCTCTCAAAAACTCAAACCATCCATCTCCCACCCCGCTCCCAGAGGACTCCACGACATTCTAAAAATCAAGTAGCACCTCGTGTCTAAAAAGAAAAAAAAGTGGTAGCTAGGCAAGGGGAGAGGGGAGAGAACGGGACTGGGGGGGAGCTCAGCAGAAACTCTGAATGATGGTTTCAAAACCTGTAAGCAGTAAATGTGGTTTAGATGGGTGTTATGACATGAGGTGAAGGAGGGGGCAAGACCCAGCAGGGAACAACACCTGGAGAGTGCAAGGAGGTGATACTTGATTTCAGACAGATATGTAACATAAAAATAGTATGGAAATGACAGCCTGGGTCCCGAATCCCCTCCTCCCCCCAACCCAGTCTCCCCCCGCCATCCCACACTACCCCTCGAAAAGGTATAAAGGCAAGCTGGAGTATGAAGCCTCTCACAGTAAACTCTAATGAAGAACAGTAGGGATCATGGTCAGGGAAATATAGACAATATGCAATGGAGGGCATGTAATTCACCTCTGACCACTGCAAGATCATCACAAGACCCCCGGGAGGCCATACAAACAAATAGAGGCCGGGCATAGAGGGTCTGGAGATCCATACTCTCCAGAGACTCTATGCAGTGGACAAATCAGCATATACATTACAAACAGGGCTAGAGAGACTGTAGGACCACCCCCCAGGCTTCCATCTGAGGTAGTGAAAATGCAGCAACAAAAAGGCTGGTGACATAGAGGGTGCATGCGGAGGTACATCACCCTCAGGTATTATATATGAATATGTACATTGCGCCAAGTTTGACCAATGTAAGTTGTGCAATAAAGATCATTCCTGGAGCTACATTTTAACTTATTGATTGGCTTGATATAGAGTCAGAGAGTTAAAACACCTCTTGTGGATGCTTGCTCAGTAAGTCAAATTATTGGAGATATTGGATCACTACAAGAGCCAGGAAGCTAACATGCTCTGGAGAGGTCAACAAGGAAAGTACAATATTATTAGTGTTATTATTTATATTATTATTAGTCATAGGAGAGTACTGCTAAATGTGTTTGTTATAAGGCCTTAATATTACTTAGCAGAGTTCTTCTTTAGTGTTATGGCTACCTTCTCATATTTTAATTTACATTTCAATACAAGCTGTAACATTTTGTAGCTGTACAGCATGATAATGCTTCTGCACATGTAAGGCAAAAATAATGTAATAAAAAAAAAGAATTGCATTCCAAATCATTCACCAGAATACGTAGTGAATAAACACAAATGGAACAAAATGAGCAAAATTGAATTTCCATTTCTCTAAGATATATTTTCAATGAAAGACTGCTGAAATGTATCTCTTTCAGCTCTTGGGAAAATCTACAATGTGAGAACAAAATATGGCCCAGTACCAGAACTAAATACAGTTTATGCTTAATTAGGCATAAACAGGATTCTTTGGTGTTTGATATCAAATGTATTGTGTCATCCAATTTCAGAAGAACTTTTATCTTGTTTTCTGAAAAAGAAACAACAACTATAAATATTTTAAACAGCTTATAATTAAAACTGCATGTGCTTGACATCAAAACAATCACGACAAAGAAAGCATTGTTCCTTTCTTGCCTTTCCAGTTGACAGCCTCTCTAGTTAACAGCTGGTCAATAAGCCATTTGGTATATTTTGTGTTTAGTCATCTTGGAATGACCCACTATGTTCGCTCCCCACCTTATTAATTATGTAAAAAAAACAGATATTAATGTCAATAATTCTGAGTGGTCTGTGCTGAAAGACCTATAAAATAAACTGCAATGCAGTTGGTATCATGGGATAAATAATGAGTTATCTGACTCTATTTGTAATATGTAAGTGTATAATTAATTTGTGGGTTGTAAGCATCGTATATGATTCCAAGAAATGCACAAAATATAAGAGTATAGTATGCAAACTAACAAAAATCAGTTGAAAAACTATATCCTATTACAGGAAATAACCATTGTTTAAATTGTATTTACACAGATGAGTCTAATTGGCATGAGTACACTCCAATACATTCTGAAATCATCTATCCAAGCCACTTCTAAAGTAAAACTCCAGCAGTGACTTTGTTTTTATTATAACTTTGTCCTTATGGCAAAAGAGCTAGGGTACACCTTTTTAATGCAGACACAGACAGCATTGACATAGGCTTGGATCCTCACTATTGTTCGTACATATATTGTGTGCACACACTAAAATGTCAAATGTTTTTAAATTGAAGCATTATATAATTTTTTGCAGAACAACATTGTAAGCATTTAATACATTGCAACTGGCTTACAGAGTACTGTTTCTTTATTTTTGGATTGCTTGGATTTGCTGGAGCTTTCTCTCCCTCCCTTATAATGGGGGGGGGGGGGGGTCGGGCTCTTTGATATCCACTCTTATGTTATTATATAAGCTATATAAAAAGGATTTGTCTGGTGGTGGTTATGCTTTTTTTTTTTATTATTTATGTTGTATTACTTTGTTCTGCAATGTTTATGCTACTGTTACTAGTTTGCTATGAATGGGAAGCTGCACCTGCTTTTCTCATTAGCTCCAGCTGTGGGGAAGAACAACAAATGTCTTGTACAAAAGGATGTACCCAGAATTCATACATACACTTCCAATTTTGCAGTATCCAAATGAAGAAGCTAAAACCTCCAAAATGGATTTACAAATATGCAATGCAGTACCGGATGTAACCATACCAGTTTAAATGCCTGACACTCTGAGTGGGATATAGCTGTTGACAGGTCTATTAGAAATAAAAGAATAAAACATTAAAGGTAATGGAACACATTAGTATCAACAATAATTTGGAGTTATATGTGAATTTACCAACTTTATGGATGCTTGTAGTGAAAGGGAAGAGGTAAGACACAATACACCATCTCAGATATGTTGGGGCTTTAAGGGGAGCTAATCAGACGTTCCAATGCTTGAAAAATGTATCTGTTCTGAATTCTTCAAAAGCCACATTTTCTATTGCTACTGGTGATTTAATCTGCTGATAACCATGGATAATTTAGGGACCTCAGTGGCAGTGGCTGGTAATTGTAAGTCCGGCTGCAAACAATACATGAGCTACTACCACCCTGTGATGCAAATTATAGATTTCTAGTCTGAGGCTCAAAATTGCCATGGCAGGTGTAAGGCAGATAATATTCCCTGTAAGTGTGGATAGAAATACAGAGATTGAACTCCAAAAACTTTGCATAGTTTTACAACTCCAAAGAATATGAAAAAGGTTATCAGTCTGGCTACAGTTCCTCCAGCATAATGGAGAAGCTGTCAGAAAAATGTAGACATTCTATAGGGAGTCATGCACCATTTAAAAAAATGGTTTGAGAGATATCACAGTGATCTATACAAGCTGAAGGCTTATTATTAAAACAAATAGCTTTACTCCATTGTTCTAATTCTTGTGACCTATTTATAGACATGATGTTAATAAAGAGTAAGGGGAGTACAGCAATTATGAATATCTCTTCTTTGCAGTACTACTGGGGCTTTGTTTCCTGGTGACAAAACGGAAGTATTAAAAAGTTAAACATTTTTAAACAAACTTAAAAACTTACACAAATGTTTGTTACTGAAACACAGAAATGAGAATGTGCTCATGTGACTCTTGTTTGCAACACAGCACACCTATGTCCACATTGTGTTGCAGTATGGGTACATAGCTCATTACTGTATAAAAGCATTGGGATGCCATTTGTATTGAATGGTTCCTATCTTTGCATTGTTGTGCACTGAAATGCATATGCAATAAGCACTGGCAAATTTATATTGAATATTGTGTTAGCAAGGTTCATTGGGGTGCTATTCTTAATGCATAGTGCAATTCACAGATTGTGAATGGCTACAACACATAGAGTAGGTGTGAAGCCAGCATAAAGTATTTTAGCTTAAAGTGTAAGCAAAGGAAAAACATGTTTTATGGCTTGGAAAAAGTGGAGAAGAGTTAGACAGGTTCTTATTGTTGTCTGTGCCCAGCTGGGGTGATTCGCCTCTCTATTTATGTCTTAGAAAGGGAGGAGAAATCCCAAATTTTGAAGTTGTTGGAGAGCAAGAGGTGAGGGGACATTTTCCAGTGTTCAGTTGACAGCTGTTTAAGATGGTAACTCTGCTCACTGTGATGAGAATTCTTCTGATTTCCTGTTGTGTCTCTAGGGAAGGAAGGGAAGGAAAAGCATATTTTTAATATGTATTTTATATATCAATTATTTACCATTTGTGTTCCTTCCTTTTTTACTTTTTCTTAAAAAAAAACCATAATTTAAAGTTTACAAAATTTGTTTTGTTAATTATTTTTTACTTAATAATTTTATATTTTTGATTTTGTATTGATTTAGTATATTGTATATTTCTACATTGTACATATGTACTGAAAATATGGTTTTGATAGATTGCAACCATCAAGGAATATCAAAAAAAATCAAATGAACCACCTTTCAGAGCACCACCTGTGCTTTCAGAAAACACATAGTTCAGGGAATCTTTTATTAACTTTCAAAACAGTAAAAAAGTGAAAAATAGCAAAAATGCTCCAGCCACCTGAAGGGAAAATGGGGTGCTGGGCCTGGAAGTGAAAAGGGTTAATTATTATTCTATTAAAAATTGGCCAGTTGCTAGGATATTAGATTGTAAAATGTCAGTAATAGATGTTTTTGGGCTATTTATGTTTTTCGTCAAGGACAAATACTTGTAGGCACAACATACACAATTTTCATACTTACCTAGCAAGAATGTTTGCAACTTAGACTGACCATTTTTACAGCTATGCCATAAAAAATATAGGTGACAGAATATTTTAAACTATACAACTCAAATAGACTGAAGAAAAACAGTGATGTACATACAATGATTCTATGCATTAAACATACAGAAAAAGTCACCCATCCATGTTAAAGTAAAATATTATATTTAAAAAAAACTAACTTTATACAAACAGTCCAAGTAATCTATCACTTATTCATGTGTTTTTCTTAGTTATAAATTCATGACAGAATACATAAATGTGTAACAAACCATAATATGGGATGTATATGTTAAACTTTGCATGTACAAGTTGCAATAGCAAGTTAGTAACCTCTTTGCATACATAAATATAACATGTCACAGGTCAAAGGTCAGTGTTTAAAAAAAACATAACTGTAAACATGGCAGCATGTAGAGGCTTACAAAATAAACCTATATATGCAGAAAATATAATATAATTTTGTGTAATGCTGTATCAACTGTATAATGTTGTATTACTTTTTTCCAAAGTAATTTACATTAGTCTACCTTGCATATTCTTTTATGGCAGATTATGGCAGGTTTTATGGCAGGTTTTAAATATGTCTAAAATGAAAAATGCATTTTTCGATATGGATTTTGTTATTATGTTATTGTTCAGTGGCTTAAAAGATGTTATAAAATATGTAGCACCGCATAAATATTTAATATTCTTACTAGTGTTATATAAATAGTTTTGCAGGTCCTTTTTACTACAAAGAAATCAATAAGAACTTTTTTACTGCCATGAAAGATGGTCTTTCTTGTAAGTTATTTTTCCACTCCACTCCTTTGAATAAATTGATTGTGTTTTCAAAAGGAAACCTTCTGATAAAAGCTTTCCTAACCCAGAAGTGACCAGCAATTATACAAAATCAATACATAATGCATAAATCTTTACATTTTTTATTTGTAATGATTATTGGTTGGAATATGGGAAATTATTTAGATAATATTTATTTAAATCCAAATTTCCATTCCTTATTTATACTTCAAAAGTATAAAAGGCATTAGGTACTTTTAAACTACTTTGTTATTTAATTTACTAAAGGTTACCATACATCTTAAATAACATTTGTATAGTTTTGTGAAAGTGCCTGTAATTGAAAATTACCTACTAGAATATCTATTAACAGTTACAGAGGAAAAATTGCATGGGTAGCGTCCTTCAGAAAGATGTATCAGAATATTTGGTACACGTAGTGACACTGGATATCATAAAAAAGTTTGGTCAGGATTTCTTTTACAATGTTTTATTTAATATGAGTTTTGTACCAATAGAGGAATGTTGACTATGTATTTTGTAGTCGCTGCAGTCTTTTTTTACTTTTGAAATGACTGAATGATAACATTTAATGCATCAGTCTGTGTGTATAGATTTTTTCATTCATAATTTATATACGGTTTGTGGCCTTGTGCAACATTTTTTTTTTTTATTTTGAGGAGCTTTTTAAAATTATGTTTTGAAGAAAAATCAAAAGAAAAAAAAAGAATTAAAAATGCACTTACATGTAAGCATGTGTAGGGCACTTTAAAAATCCTAGGACACTGCAATTCCTCTGTTTCCTCTGAAGGAACTGATGTGGCATTAACAAACTCCACCCGATGCCTTTTGTCATACGACGTCATCAAGAGCGGACCTGGAGCACACCACTGGTTATCTATTTATAACCCCTAAAATCCTGATAATAATCGATATTGATTGGCGGTTGCCATTTTGTTATAGTCCCGCCAGCTGTCATATTGCCGTGGTCGGTTCCTTGTTATGTTTTATTGCATTGCTGGTACTAGTGGCCACCATTTTGTTGAGGTCTGGGCATCTGTTAGGATCATGATCAGGTCAGAGTCTGGACAAATGGCTCTGAATCCCATATATACTAATCTGCCAAGCAGGGGCAGACTGACCATTCGAGCACTGCCCGAGGGCCCGGGGTCAGTAGGGGGCCCCAATGAAATGCCCCTGGTACCTTTTTTTTTTTTTTTATAGGCTTTTTTGAGTGTGGGCAAGGACACAGAGGCCCTATGATCCCCTATTGCTGGGGGCCCCATGAGTTGTCAGTCCGCCCCTGCTGCCACACTCAAGGGACCCTGCCCAGAGAACTGACAGACCAGCTCCACCAGTGTATATTGCATAAGCGATATACACAGCAGTCGTCATGGCAACCCGACAGCCGCCATGATGTTTTGGTCAATGAGCAAACCAACTATACCAGCTCTATATAGAGTATGTACTAGATCTTAAATACAAGCCATGGGAGCAATTTGGTAAGGAGGGGACCAGATCAAAAAGATATTTATTATATATAGGCAATACAGTATAGGGAAATATAGGGATTAATTAAACATAACACCGGCACCATGTTTCCAGAGTCCTGTAACCCTGTGCACCCAATGGTAATTAAAAATTGAAAATTGAAAAATAAAAAATGAAAATTGAAATAAAATGTGAAATTAAAAAAGTTGAATTAAAAATACCCTTTTGCTGTGGTCCACCACAACCAACAGGCAATTAGGTACATTTATAAGTAAGTTATGTAAATGCCTAAATGTGTTACATAGCATACGGGCCTATGAATCTATCAGTTTAATCCCCCCACCTCAGTTTGACCTACCTATCCAGGGGGTCAACATCTTGTGGTGAGTGGGGCTCTGGAGGGAGAGCACTAAGTGGAGCACTTGACATAAAGATCTTTATGCATAAGAAGATTGATCATTGAATCACATAGTATCACAAAGGATGTGAATGTGGAAAGTGTTTCACATTGGGACTTTAAATATTTGTATGTGGTTAGAGGTGCACTGGGACTTTAATATTTTGCACTGTGTATAAGTGTAACAACCATTTTTTTTTTTCCAATCATTTTTCAATTTATAATTTTGTATTTGCAACTGGTTAATTGAAAGGATTGCTGTCCATGATTGTTGTATTATTTGTACACCTATTTTGAACAGTATTGCACAATTATAGCACAGTCTGTTAATATTGGTTTTACACACATGGTATATAGGTATACCAACTTCCCCTTAACCACAGAGGTGCATTGAGACCCTGGGGAGGACTGGTGCACACTAGGGATAGTATGCTTTATATGGTATGTAGTACTTATTTCTTTGTCAATCCATTTGTGAGTCACAACCACGAGGGTTGTGTGGCACTGTTATTCACTAGTGGCAGTGCAGCATTTATTTACATTGAAATACATTCATTATTACAATATTATTTACAGTGATTAATGGAGATTTCACATAAGCTCATTATCTAAAAACACTGCTACTCCAGTGATCTCCTTTAGCTTATGTGAAGTGGCTGCTCTGCTGCATTCTGAAAACAGGAGATTGGCTGCCCAGCATCAGTGCCTTTCAGAGAATGCAAAGCAATCTCTGATTGAATGAGGTGGAGAGGCAGGGAGGTGATTTCAAACTCTTCACCTTGTCCATTCATGATTTGTATTAATTCAGAAAATGCATTCTCTGAATGGTTCCTGTGAACAAAAAAAAAAACTATACCCTACTTTAGCCATACACTCAGATGTTACCTGCATATGCTAATGCTATACAAACAATGTTTTAAGGTGTGGTATGTAAAGACCTAAAAGCTGAGATAGTAAAGACAGTGTAAATTGATAATTGTTCAAGTGAGAATAGAGGTGTTCATAAGTGTGATAACTTAGGAGAAGAAACTGATTTTAAAGTGATTGCAAAGGATATTTTTTATTGAAAATAAAAAATGTTTTGCTACACTTGAAAAATGTCCATATATCTGTGCAATTATCCTTTATTTTCTTATAAAGTCCATGTGCTCTTTCAAAACCATGCATATGTGCGTGATCCTCTACCATTGAAAGAGCACATGGACTTTATAGGAAAATATAAGATTATTGCACAGATATACGGATGTTTTTTTCATACGTGATATGTGCACCTTAGTATGAGCACTTTATTTGTTTATCTCTTGAATGTGATTCATGTGATTTTAGATTTTGGCACATGTGGGGATTGTTGATTCTATGAATTTTATGTGTTTGCACTTTAAAATCACAAGCACTTTCACTTATTAATATTTTTCTTTAGTTTGCATGTAAATTGGGAGGATTTTGTTGACACTCAAGAGAATACAGCAATGCTCATATTAAAATACTGAAAGTCCAAGATGTGTGGTGACAGTAGCCAGCAGATTCTTGGCATCAATACGTTTGTGCCATGGAGTAGATTCTTTCATGACAGGTGTATTTTAAGAGTGTTCACTATTCAGTAAAGGCATTTTGGGACCATTGTTTAAATTGGCTAAATACATCTCAGCTGTTTTAAAAAACAAAGGGTGAACTAAGAAGTTTTTAAGTTCATTTTTTTAAAAGCAGCCACAACCTGAGTAGAAACCCCTATTCTCTGCCCTCTTGCTTCAGAAAAGGACCTTTTCTTTCTGTTTTGGAAGAAGTAGTCTCTTCAAAGAGGTTGTTGGACTGCTGGGTCAAAGCACTTCAATCAGCAGGGAGCATGTAATTTTCTATTTGTAGAGCTAAAGGCCAGGAAGGGGAGTTTTGGACCTGTGAAGGACAATAGAGATTAGTGCTACATCTGCTGCTCTTGGCAAAAGATAATTTTTAGTACACAGAGGTATATACACACAGTATTTTACATATTTTGTTGAGATTTTGATGTCATGGAATGCTAGATGAGGAAGGTGGGGATATGTTCTTGGTTTTGATTGGTGGTTTATATATATAGTCTATATAGTCACTACTGCACCCTTATCACATGCCTGATGAAGGGTCCTGCCGTGGCTCAGAAATGTTGCACTTTAATTTGTGATATGATCTTTTTGAAATAAAAAAACTTTTTTGGACCATATTGAGATCAGTAGTGTGCTGGCAAATATGTATGTTGGACCTGTGAAGGAGACCATTGCTTCCACACAGAGAACAATGTCCTTCTATATGCTTGCAGGGAACTGGTTTTTCTACTCAGGCTGTGGCTGAGTCACCTAACCTTGCTCAAACACAGTCTTATCAGTTTCTAAATAAATCCATAGAGGGGCAGTAGAAATAGTCTGTTCCACCATTTTTTCATCAGACTGGATATGAATCAGTACAGGAGGTAGCAGTATTATATATGCTGGCCAAGTGTAAGTTTCAGTCTGATAACTGTACAAAAAGTGTTCAGCTGATTAGTTCAGCTCAGCATGTGTGTATACAAGTGTGGGGGTAGTGTCTGTTTGGCAGGGGTGGATAAACTGTGGCTTCTATAAGCTTATGTTTAGGGGTTTAAATACCCCCAAATATTTTAATGTAAGACAATAAACATTGTGTGTTTTATGATTTGGTTATTTTGAATTTATTTCTGAGAGGGAGAATCTCAGTTCCATACGAACCCCAATACTTTAATTTTTGTTTCCAATGTTTCCATTATTACTTTACCTGGGCACCGATAACTTGTAGGCGTTATTTGTCTGCTTTATAATTCATGTGACATGCAATTTATGTAATATATATATATTATATTATATATTTTATATAATATATATGTATGTATATATATCTATCTATATATATATATATATATATATATATATATATATATATATATATATATATGTAGTTACTAGCATTCCATTGTGGAACCTTCCCTAGTTAAACATGGGCCAGTTTCCAAAGTAACTTTATATTCACTACTACTTTCTAATCAATAATGGAATGATAGTAAGGAGATTTAATTTAAATTGCTGTTCATTGTTCTCAATTGAATTCTAACTGAATCCTGCAATACAAAGTAAAGTAATACTTGAGTTGGAACTCTTTCATCTTCCTAAGATGTTATTCACTTTCATCATTTATTTTATTTGTGAAAATAGGTAGGAAAATCATTTTTGTAAATTACACTTTCTCCATCATGAATTTTCTTTATTAAACTGTTCTGCTGCTTGAAATTCCAGGAAGCATTAGGTCACATAGTCTGAGGTTGCAGCATTGCTGTATTTCTGAAGTCATTTAGGTCTTCTCTCTGTATTGTGTTCCAACTACAGTTCCAATGACACCTCTTGCTCTTGTTTATCAGAATCCACATACTACAAAAATCCTGAAATATCTATTATAGAGAAAAAGGATGTGGGTGACAGAATATAGTGTAACATTGCTGTAGCAAGAACATTGCAAGCAAATAATAACACAACTGTGAGTAATCCAAGAAAACTATATAATATTAATAAATGGTGTGCTGGTAGATGTAATGCAATTTAAAAGTGCCAAATATTTGGATGTTCAATGCACAGCGCACAAGGTAAACAAAGTACAGAAAAAGCAAACCATCTGCACACAGAAACGGGTTTACCGATACCTATGATTGAAGTCAACATGTCTCAAATGTGGAAGAAAGACACTTTGCAAATTCCAATAGGACCAGTATTGCTATGGAAAAAACAAAGTCAAACATATGCCCATAGTTCTTTAGCTTTTTGGGAAATTCATAGCATAGCACACAAAATCAGCTTCTAGATAATAACTACTACTACTTTAGTAACCAGTTGGAGCAGAGGTTAATAGGATCTTAATTGCAATACTGTAACATTTCACTGAACTCTTATCACAGTGTTAGTGTAACTGAGTGCTAAGAATGCAAATGGAAGTTAAAGACTAAAGGCTCTACACATGATAAGAAAATTGTATGATCAATAAACAATGATCATTAGTAGAGTGCTTTCGACAGCTGATTCCAACTGTTTGGATGACAAAAAACAAAATTGCAAGCTAGAAAAATTGTATCCAAAGTGTAAAAATAGCATGCCTCCTGCTGACTTCCTGGGTATGCTGTAACGCGTAGGGGCAGGAACCTCTGTTACCACGTCACTTCGTATATTTTGAACATATTCTGGATATAGTGTGGATTGAAGTGGTAGATTGTTCTGAGTGCAAAGGGGGGGGGGGCTCCATTTGTATGAATGCATTCCTTTATTTTTTTTATTGTGATTTAAATAAACTATTAAGCTATGAAGGTTGTTTTCTGGATTTCTCTCCTGTATGTGTGATATGGGTATGAGAAGCATCATTACATGGATAGTGGCCTAACCCATACAGTGGGTCTGTAATAACAAGTGCAATTTGACCTTCCTTAGTATATACTCAGGGGGTCAACAGCTATTGGTGAGTTTGGTCCCTGGTGGGGGCACGAGTGGTGACACAAGCTGGAGGAATCTGGAGTGGAGATTGGACAGAGCACAATGTTTTGTTGGTGGTGGATACACTCTTCACAACAAATTTATTGTTGATATTGATGGACTTGATTTTATTAGATTGACACTTTGTAATGTAGTATTTATAACAGGACTACAGAAGAGACATACTCTGGAGTTAATTTCCCCCAAAGAAAAATAGGCTGATTACTTTGCAATAGAATTTTTCCCTTAGCTTAGGTGAGTTTGGTAAAAAAAAAAAAAAAAACTTGCATTGCAAAAAATCCCCAAATAATATACAAGAAAGATAAAATAAAGAATTTTTGCTTGCATGATTGGATGATGGGAGTCAGCAAAAGCATAATCTATTTCACAAAGTATTAATTCCCTTGCAAAGTGAATATCCTATTTGCCTTTAGTAAATCTGAAGTTAGAATTTGGTGTAGCAGTGCTTAGTAACCAATTACCTTCTAAGTGCTCTAGTTTTAGAAAATCTCTCACTCAGAGTTTAATCACTTCAATACCAGGCACTTTCTGCCCAGGTCAGATTTCAGCTTTCAGTGCTGTCGCACTTTGAATGACAATTGTGCGGTCATACAACACTGTACCCAGATTAGATTTTTAATATTTTATTTTACACAAATAGAGCTTTTTTGGTTGCATTTAATCACGACTGGATTTTTTATTTTTTGCTAAATATACCAAAAAAGACCAAAAGACCAAACATTTTGAAAAAAAAAACATGTTTTTTCTTTGTTTCTGTTATAGAATTTTGCAAATAAATAATTGTTCTTCATAAATTTAGACCAGAATGTATTCTGCTACATTTCTTTGGTGAAAACAATCCAAATTAAGGTTTATGTAGTCTGTAGGAAAGTTATAGTGCCCACAAACTATGGTATATTCAGTATCTGAAAATTGTTCAATCCTGTTGTACTGATGGCCTATCTCTTGAGGCCCTAAAATGTCAGGACAATACAAATACCCTCAAATGACCCCAAATGACAGTACAAGGTAGTTAGTAAGAGGCATGATAAGTTTTTTAAGTTGTAATTTTTTTGTCATAATTTTTTTTTAAATAAAGAAATAAAAAAGAATGTGCACAATTTTTTTTTTACATGCTGTCACCAGTTCAGTACAGTGTAATCATATAGCAGATGTGATACTGATTGGTGACAGTATGAAAAAAAACATTTTTTTTTGTTAACTTTTTTTTAACACACTGTGACCACAGCAATACAATGATACCATAGTAACATTGTACTACTCCGAGGAAGTGATCAGGATTTTTTTAAACACATTATGATTGCTTATACCAGTGAATTTTGTTGCAATAAGCAAGCATTTTAACTGAATGAAATTGATTCATTCAGTAAGTATTGTTGTGATTAGCTACAGATGTACAGGGTACAGATGGGCTGTGATTTGCCCTGTCTGTACCATGTGATCACTGTGACCAATCACAGCCAGCAACACAGTTGGTACACAATGAATGGCATGAATTGAAGCCATTCATTGTTTACAATTGTGAGCGGTTTAAAAACATGACCAACTCTCATCTTGCATAATACAAAGCCCCTGTGTAGAAGACATAAATGTTATCTTACCCCCCTTTGATGTATAGTACCTATATAGATCTTTTTTTCTCTAGTTCCTGTTCTCATAATGCATGCTCATTAAGCTAATTGCAGTAATTTATTAAAAAAAAAGAGAAAATAAAATAAAATGATCCATTACAGATACCTATAGAGACATATACAGTGGGGCAAAAAAGTATTTAGTCAGCCACCAATTGTGCAAGTTCTCCCACTTAAAAAGATGAGAGAGGCCTGTAATTGGCATCATAGGTAGACCTCAACTATGAGAGACAAAATGAGAAAACAAATCCAGACAATCACATTCGCTGATTTGGAAAGAATTTATTTGCAAATTATGGTGGAAAATAAGTATTTGGTCAATATCAAAAGTTTAAGTGGGAGAACTTGCACAATTGGTGACTGACTAAATACTTTTTTGCCCCACTGTAGATGGATCAAGAAGATTTGTTACCTTATAGCTGTATTGTTAGGCAGTATCTGATCCACTTATTCTGCTATGCTTTTTGATATTAAAGTTAGACTTTACCACAAATTTGAAAGTGCCATTGTAGCATGCTGTTTAAAGATGAAGTGTTGTATTACATATTTGTTTTTCTTTTATGCCTATTAGAATATTAATCTAGAATTCCAGATTTACTGAGACAGAAAGCACTAAAACACAACAACATGAGTGAAGCTTAAAGCAAAACTAATTCTTGTTTACCAATTAAAAAAAAAGTCCAGTAAAACATAAATAACTAAGCAGTTTCTCTGCAATACTTATCATTAATCAAAAACTGACCCCCTCACTATATTCTTTTGAGCATTAGATGTTGAAAGTCTTTGAGTTAAAGGATGACCAGTGTCATTCAACCAATTTTGTCTAAACCCAGGCAGGGCTGTGAGTAAAAGGGACTTGAATGACTCTGGTCAATATGGAAGAGGCATTTGGTGCTGCAGTAAGGAATACCCTTTGCCACTACTGGAGGAAATGAGAAAGGATCTGTGATGTCTCATGACCAGCCAGAAGACCCTGGTAAAATAGCATTCCTGTTAATATTCTTTAATATTGCAGACTGCAAGAGTGTTGGGTATTTGCAAAGCTAGAGCTCAGCTTTAATCCCTTCCCCCAAAAAGATGTACCTGTATGTCCACTGGTTAAAGCGGGTATATCTTGGCCATGGCTGCAGCTGCAATCATAACCTCAGTAATGTTTTGTCAGCTGGAGATGTTGAAAAATGTAAAAGCAATCCAAGCAGCTATAAAGCCGCTGGATTGCTTTTACATATAGCAGAAGGGGAACCCCCTCCTGCTGCCTTTCAGCATCTTCCCAGGCTCTCCCATCCCACTGGGGAGCTCAGGACTGAAGCTGGATGTTCCACAAGTTGACCATAGAGATGACCAAGGACCGAAACATCCCTGAACATCTCTATGGATGCAAGCAGAAGCAACAAGTATTTTGTCACTTACAGTTTCAGATAATGTAAACAGGACCTTAAATAATAAAATTAATAAATTAAAGTGCCCCCATTCCCCTGCAAATTGCTGCATATGGAGATTTTTAAGCAGGACCAAAACTGGGGGGGGGGGGGTGCACGTGCTCACATGTGACCACATTGTGCTTAGGCACCCTCCAAAAATTCTGCTAGTACCTCCAATCAGCAACCAACATATCAGAGTCTAAATAGTATAAACATTTTCCTCCAATCCCAACTTAAATATTATTAACTCTAGTAGATGGTTAGTCAGGGACTTAATGGTGTATTTGGTCTCCAGAGTGATCATGCCGCCGTGTTTTTTGACACTCATTGTAAAGTTCTGACACTCTAGTTAGTCCCTGGAAGAGTGATATGCACTCTGCCTCTCAGATGCTGTAGGGAAGGTTGGCTATTGACGTGCAGGTACGTTCTTCCACTGCACAAGGTCCAGGCTATCCAACTCCTTCAGCTGATCCAACCCTGCTTTATCTCCTCTACTGATTGCAACATATTAATCTCTCTCCTTCCTCACTGGGCCCTCTCTACTTCCATCTACTTACTCTCCTTCCTGGGTCACGACCCATTCCCCCTTCTTTCCTGGTGAGTTACTTTCACTTATTCATGCTACACCTGCTGACCCCCTACTTCATTTCTTCTCCCTTTTGCCTACATTTCCAGTATGCAGTAAGTCAGACGCTTTCACACCAATCCAATCCTCCTCCCCTCTCCCCTGTTAACTTTATGTCCACTTCTGTTTCTTGTTCTGCTATCTGCTCTCCCCTCCATAAATCTGCACTACAAACATTTACTAGTCCAAACATCTATCTGTTATGCACATTTTCCATCCCGGCTCACTTTTTATTTCTGACAACTGTTCTGCAGCCGAACACATTCTCTGCAGGACTTTAATCAGCCCATAGATGAGTTGCATCATGCAACAGGCAGTACTGGCCACTGAAAGCGATCGGGGGGGGGGGGGTGTAGGCAAAATCATGTTCCAATGATTTCAACACGTTTTTACCATCTCACAACCACAAATCTGAATGAGGCCAGTAAAAGCAGGCAGTTGAGCCACGGTTTTACCACCATGACCACCAACTCAGGGCTGTATGCATGCCAAAAATTAAACAGCATGTCACCATGAATTGGGCTGTACCATAACTGTCCTGCAGCCATATGCAATGCACATGGGCAGTGGGTTAGCACTTTCATGGTTGAAACATGCAGCAATGAGGTATCATATCACTCTCTTACTGCCTGAAAAACATCAGCAATAACCACTGCACATCTGAGCCCTTAGAGCCCCTTTTCGGCCTCTCTTCCTTCCTCAGGGCTCCTCTAGATCCCTTTAGTTCCATGCACCAACTAATTCCTAACTGGGGAATGTGTTTGCTCAGTCCCTTCCTCTGTCTCAAAAGTGAGACTTCATGGGTCTGTTTGAACCCCTAATATCTCACTAAAGACCCCCCCAGCAGTGTTGTAAAAATATAAGAAGTTATATTTAAAAATTGTAAAAAAAAATATAAAATGTAAGAAATCAAACTAAAAGTTCTAATCAGACTAAATATCCATGCCGAATATGTAGCATAATTTAGCCACACCCAATGTTTGCTGCAGTGCACATCTCCCTTGTAGGAGCCACGGGGCATTACTTTGCCCAGAGGCCCATGATGCTATTAAGATGGCACTAACATCTCTGACCTCTTAACTTTGCGCCACTTACTACTGACCTCTGAACTCTGCCCCAATTACTACTGACCTCTGAACGTTGCCCCACTTACTACTGACCTCTGAACTCTGCCCCAATTACTACTGACCTCTGAACGTTGCCCCACTTACTACTGACCTCTGAACGTTGCCCCACTTACTACTGACCTCTGAACTCTGCATCACTTACTACTGAACCCCTGCACTCTGCTTCTATTTTAATCACGGACAATATTCAGCACAATAAAAAACAACATTTTTACTATGGCACTCTTGACATGCCACACTTTCTTGTTCTTGTGCAGGAGGGCCCAATTTATAATATGCACATAAACCCCATTACTTTCTGGGTCACTGCTACCCTATATTTTACCGTGGGATAGAATGCTACATGTTTCAGTGCGGCATGCTGCATCTCACACCCTGCTGTTCCAAGTAACTCCTCCCCATTTATTCGCCCTGAGCACTGAATAATCTTGTTCTGCTATGAGGAGGGGGGCGCTGAACTGAGTCTTTAGACAGGTTATCTATCTACTCAGTGTAACATTGTCTTTTATATTTTACCAAACAATCGGGTGTTATATCGTGTTTTTGTGCATTAAACTTCACTAAAGTGTATTTTTTCCTAAAAAATGTGTTCTAAGTAATTTTCTAGCAAAAAGTGTAGATTTTTAGATATATGTGAGAAGTGTAAGAATTGACCCCTGTTGAAGTAGTTAAAGGATAAGTTCACCTTTCGTAACATGTTACATGTTACACCCATATTCAGTTGCGAGAGCTAGTGGGGGATCTTCTCCTCCCCGCTAACACCCACCCACCTGGCCACATCACTCATTTATATTCTGTAAATGAGAACATTGCAAGCTCTGACAGCCTTAGCGGCTGTCGGCTTGTAGTTGTAAATGAGCTACCATGGCGCTGTGGAGAGCCATGGTAGTTCATTGAGCCTTCCTGTCAGTATCTGCTTGCCCGTGCTGGATGTGATCTGCTGATCACTGGTGCAATGCTTTAGAGGCTCCAGAAACAAAAAACAATAAATGCACATTTTTACCTGCAAAAAAATTGCATTTTTATTATTTTACATATTTAATTCTGTCACTAGCATTAACACAGATTCTTTTCAGAGCAACACCTGTAAAAAGTGTACAAAATGTAACAAATACAAATAAAATTTTCTGATAAGGTAAAATGGTATATAATTAGACTAGAACTCCAAGCAAAAATAACAAAATAAAATGAATAGCCTTTTAAAAGATAGAATACGCTACAGTCCTTTTTCTCTGCCACTATAAGTCCTCAGTCTGATGCTCAGCATTATTCAACCAACTTCCTCTGAGCCCAGGTTGTTCTGGAACTATCCCAGCCTGTGAAAGGATGAGCTCATCTTTCTTTCACTCTGATTGCTTTTCAATCAGCATGCTTCTTGTCAGCACATGACATGGACAATTCAGCTTCTTCTTCCCACACTCCAGATCTGCTGTACAGAGACTGCAAAGGGCTGATGTAAGGTTAAATTAAGGCTCTTACGCTACTTGCATTTGAAAATGATGTATCAATAATTACAAAGCTTATTAAAATTTGTGTCTTTAATATATGTCTAGAGTTCAGCTTTAAGCATGACTTTGCTATAGTTGTTCAGTTGAAATAGTGAAGCTGAAATTAATTTACAATTTCCAGTCTAATAGGTATGAACACCCAACCACACAGTAACGTGAAAAATGTATATCTGATATATATAGAACGTACTCTGTGTCCTAGTTTTTTTTATTTCAGATCCTTGCCAAGTAACAATGCAATACGTACATTTGTCTGACTGTACTTCAAGACCTCATCTTGAGTACTTTCATTATATTTCACAGCAGAATGATTTTTCTGCAAGCTTTCTGCAAAGGTCAGAATTTTCTCATTTTCTTCTCAAAAAGAATGGATAGTGCATGTACTGGAGATTCCAGAGTTGTCTTAATATTAGAGCAAAAAAAGTACTTACTAACCTTAAGATGTCCTGTACCTATGCATCTATTGACATGTCTGGCATACCCAGAGGCACAAGGACAGTTTTTCTCCCAGCTGGTGAGTACTTACAATTGCTGATCACTTTGGCAGTTTTGTATTCAGTTTCTGACAGTGTTTTAATATGTTTTTATTCAAGGGCACATACTCTAGAAAGAAAGACTTTTTAAAAAGCTCACAGTTTGCTTTCAAGTTGTGACTTTGTAAATGTACTTAAAATAAAAATGTACTATTTGGAAAAATTACAATGTTTCCAGCCTGGATGTGACATGATGTTTAGTATATATATACATATAAAGAGAGAGAGAGAGAGAGAGAGACACACACATACACAGTGACTGATGTCCACATATACTTGATTTTCATATTTAAAAAATGGCTCAAGGGTGAAGCTTTTTAAATTGAATGGCAAATACAGCAATAAAAACAATAAAGCAACACAATTTTCATTTACTTTCTATATATATCTTCACAAAAGAGTTTCTGCTGCTAATAGAAACTGGCGGCCGGCCAGCGGATGACAGCTCACTGATCCGAGCTCCGTCCGTCCGCCAGTGATCAGAGCGGCACACAGCAAGCCCGAACCCAGCAGACACAACAGGAGCACAGCCAAGGGTCACGGAACCCTCAAGCAACATGACACGACGGCGGAAAACCCCGGGGCAGCTGAGGAAGTTAACTAATTTCTTCCCAGCCCTCAGCCCCTGTGACCAATATGGCGCCGGCTGCGTGACAGGCAGTCTCTCCTCACATGAAGGAGATGCGCAGAGAGACACAGCATACCTCCTGGACCCCAGGCTGAAGGCACCACTGTACCCAGGAGACCCAGGTGAGTCCTCTTCTCCCCTGTCTCCTACAACTAGCAGCCCAGCCAAGTCTAGACCGAGACTGGACACTGATGTCCCCCATGACAGACAACCATTCATACCAATATTAAATCCTGACAAATCTCCATCTCTGATTGATTCCTATCCTGCCTCTGACCAACCCATTACAGAAATTGCAATGAAGAACATGTTATTATCTCTGCGACAATCGTTACATAACGATTTGACGGTGACGCTATCCCAAATCTTCATAACTGTACAAAAACAAGAAAAACGTATCCACCATATTGAAGACAAATTAGGAGAAATGTGCGCAGCGCACAATGACCTCATAGACGCACATGCAGATCATACATCAGAGATTGATCAAATAAACCTCAAATTAGCAGACTTGGAGGATCGCTCCAGGAGAAATAACATAAAATTCCGTGGTATTCCCGAGTCCATTACAGCGGACGCCATAGTCCCATTTATCCAACAGCTTATGAAACATATCATCCCTACACTCACTGATGTGGAATTAGCCATAGACCGGGCACACCGTATCCCAAAACCATCATACACTTCTATCATGTGAAAGAGAGGATAATGATAGCTGCCAGAAACCCCAATTCATTACCATCAACATATACAAATATCAAATTATTTGCCGACCTATCCAAAACAACACTTCTCAACCGAAAGAAACTCATCACCATAACGAAAGCTTTACGGAACCACGGTATAGGATACCAATGGGGTTTCCCCACGAAATTAACCGTTAAATATCAAGGCAGGATCTACGCAATTAAGTCCTTAGAAGCAGGTATAGAACTCCTGAAAACATGGAATATCATTCCAGAGGACTCTCATCAACCCACGTCCAACCGTCCGCAGCTAATGGACGCAGAATAGCCAAAAACTTCAAACCAACTTGCAATGCTCAACACGCCGCAAAACGGGCACTGTCTTATGACCAAATACAACTGGCACACGGCCCAGTATGAACTTCCTCATGCTTCAAAACTCCTTCCAGCATGATTCCCTTATGGAACCATGGTTGCTCAAGCCTCCATGTTATGAAGTAGCATTTAATGCTACCCATTTCACTTGTTTTCTTTACAAGTTCTTTTTACTCCTCCTCCTCTCCCACGGTACCAGTCAACTAGAAGGAATCTACCTTCCCCATAGTTCTCCAATACAAGATGAAAACTTTCCTCTACAGAAAAGCCCGACAGGAGCTCACAACAGGTCCTCATTTGATAAACACCACCAACGCCATGAAACACCTCATTTCTCTCCATTTTCCTGGAAAAAACACCAATATCTTAGACAAACCATCAACATAAAGAAAAATTATTAACATATCTTCGCTGAATGTCAGAGGCCTCAACTCACCTTATAAGAGATCCTTACTTTCGAAAGAAGCTAGATCTTTACAAGCAGACGTATTATTCTTACAAGAGACCCACTTCGCCTCTACTAAAATCCCCAAGTTCAAGATCCACCACTACACATCAATCTACTTGTCAACAAATCCCAAGAAAAAAAATGGGACTATCACGGCCATTAAAGATTCCCTCCAATACCACTTTATCTCCGAAATAGTAGACCCGCAAGGACGCTACCACATTTTGATCTGTAAAATCACAGACATTACATATACCCTAGTCAATGTCTACGGCCCAAATACTAACCATTTTCAATTTTTCAACAAACTCAACGCGATCATCTCTCAACATAGAAAAGGCAGACTAATCGTTGGCGGGGATTTCAACATCATCGGCAACCCGCTCCTAGACTCCTCCTCCAATAGACGTGCCCCTAAGCAGACCTTTAACCGCTTTCTACACTCGAACGACTTATATAATGCCTGGCGTTGCCAACACGGCACGGAAAGAGACTATACCTACTATTCTCCATCTCATTTATCCTACTCTCGCATAGACTTCTTCATCACCGACAAATGGACTTTGCAACACATCACTTCCTCCAAGATAGGCACCATCACATGGTCTGACCATGCCCCGATTTCTATCTCCCTTGACCACAACCAATACCCACGGATCCCGCGGATATGGCGACTGAACTCATCCCTAGTGAAAAACCCAGAACTCAAGAAACGCATCTTGGAAGCGCATTGCACATTCTTTGAACTTAATGACACAGCTGATATATCTATCCCCACATTATGGGCTACTTACAAGGCATTCATGAGAGGTATTCTTATACAACTTAATTCCCACGTCACGAAACAAAGAAACCAACATATAGATAAACTCCTCTCCTCAATTAAATCAAAAGAACAAATCAACAAAACATCACCAGATCCCTTAATCTCTTCCTCCCTTAATGCAGAGAGAAACAAACTAAGATCCCTTTTATTATATAAATACGATATTAATCTCCAAAAGATGAAATCAAGATATTACTCATTAGGTAACAAAGCCAATTCAATGCTATCCAAAATCATTAAACAAAAACGACTTAAATCTAAAATTACATCAATTATACACCCAACTACCCATACCATATATACCAATCCGCAAGACATAGCGAACGCATTTGCAAAATACTATCAGAACCTATACAACCTTAAAAATGATCCTACCACCACACAACCTACATCCGAATCCATACAAACATTCTTACATACAACAAACCTCCCCCAACTTTCACCATCACAACTTACTGACATCTCAACCCCAATTTCTTCCAAAGAGATAGAAACGACTATCAAAACACTACCATTACACAAATCTCCGGGAAATGACAGGTACACAAATGAGTATTATAAGCTATTTGCCCCAGAATTATCACCATATTTAACCAGACTTTTCAATAACGCAGCTGAATCTGGCACATGCCCTAGAGACATGCTACAATCTATTATCACAACTATACCAAAACCCGGAAAAGACCCACAACTTGTCCAAAACTATAGGCCGATATCATTACTTAATACCGATATAAAACTCTACGCAAAAATCATTTCACGAAGACTTCTCCCTTATCTCCCAACCTTAATACATCCGGATCAAGTAGGTTTCATTCCAGGTCGCCAAGCACCAGATGCTACAAGAAGAATAATATCACTTCTCCACAATCTACAGTTTTCCAAATACCCCTCTTTGCTTCTATCCCTAGATGCAGAAAAGGCATTTGACTGCATACACTGGAAATTTATGCAACTCACACTCCAGAAATTTGTAATTACAGGTTGGATGTTGACTGCCATACTATCATTGTACACATACCCCTCGGCTAGAGTACTAACAGATGGCACACTCTCTGATTCTTTCGACATCACAAACGGCACTAGACAAGGTTGCCCTCTTTCCCCAATTATATTTGCACTCCTCATTGAACCCTTAGCTGCCAAACTCAGAGATGACCCGTCATTCACCGGCATCAAACACTTCAACACAGAGCATAAAATCGGTCTATTTGCAGATGACATCATCTTGATGGTGACTAATCCCAACAAATCCCTCACAACAATTCTCAACCGTCTCCATATCTACTCGAAAGTCTCCTACTATAAACTTAATGAACCCAAATCCTCAATACTAAATCTTCATGTATCACCCCAAGACCAAAAATTATTGACTACACAATTTCCATTTTCCTGGGAAACCCAAAGTATCCCATATCTAGGGATCAGACTAACAGCAACAACAGATCAATTATACCTGGCAAACCATAAGAAATTACTTGAAACTATCCCCCATGAAATTACCACTCTCCGCACTTCAGAACTAGGCCGAGTAGCGACTCTGAAAATGTACATACTACCCAAAATACTATACATATTCCGCACCCTTCCAATACCAGTTCCAAATATGTTTTTTTTCCAAGCTACAAATAATATTCACAAAATTCCTATGGAATTCCAAAAAACCCAGATGCACTATGAACTTTCTCATACGCACTACAACCAGAGGTGGAGCAGGCCTCCCCCATTTGAAATCTTATTATAATGCCACTCTACTTGACCAAATATATTTTTGGTGGAACCCTTCAAAGGAAAAAATATGGTCCATCATGGAAACTATACCATTTCACCCTCTTGACCCCCAAAATCTTCTTCTAACACCACATACAACCCAATTCGAAAATAAATGGAAACACCCATGCATTAAAGCTACACTACAAGCTTGGCGAGATCTTCTTACCATCAACTTTACCGACATCAAACACCTTCCTACTCCACTCAATTTACTACATGCCCTTACACCTTCCTTAAACTTAACCCAATGGACAAAACAGGGCATTCTACACATCACTGATCTCTACAACGACCGAGTCCCACACTCGTTCCAAAATATCCAAATCAAATATAAACTTCCTTCTACCGAATACTTCACCTACTTGAGAATTATACATTGCTTACAAACAACTAAAATATCCTACTCTACAAAAATTCCCATTACCGTATACCACTTCCTCACCAAAAAACAATATCCTGGTAAAGGCATTTCGACCTTCTATTTGCTCCTCAATAATCTACAATTTACCATGCAAACTACTTCCCTAACAAACTGGAAAAAAATACTATCAAAACAGATTACAAATCAAACCTGGGAAAAGGCGTTCACTATTACACACAAAGCCACCTGGTGTACCTCCCACTGGGAGTCGTACTTAAAAACACTTCATCAATGGTACCTAACGCCCGTTAAACTCTCTACCTACTACCCGGCCCATCCCTCCTTCTGCTGGAGACAGTGTAATGACATAGGTTTGACACTACACATCCTATGGTCCTGCAAAACCATTAGATCCTACTGGAACCATTAGAACCATTAGATCCTACTGGTGTCTTCAATCTAATCTCAGAAATATCTGGATCCTTGACCATCCCAAACCCTTCATTAGCTCTCCTACATATCGGAATTGAAAATTTTCCACCTAACTCCCGTACCATCATTGTCCACACACTCTTTGCAGCTAAAATCAACATTACTAGACTATGGAACAGCACTAACGCCCCTTCTCTCACACTCTTAATCCAAGATCTTAACTTCCAATGTGACATGGAAAAAAGATCTGCATCCAATAATTCCTCTCAACACAAATTCACCTCCCAATGGGCTCGATGGCTACATAACCCAAAATGCACAATACAAATTTGATTAACAAATAGCAAACATAAAACCAAGTAACAGCCAACCCTAGACTGGTACCCCCTCTCCCTTCCAAGTTGCATACCCTCCCCCCTCCCTTCCCCCCCACTCCTTTCTTGTTCTATATCTCCCCCAATACCTCATACACTTCATCAAGTTCAACATAATAAATAGAATACCTCTGATGTTCTTGTCTTATAAAACCCTACCACATCCCCTATTAACTGGAGGGATGAAACCTATTGTTTGCATTGTACTACGGGATTCCCTGTTGAACTATATAACATCATTTGTTATGTTTTCAAAACTCTCAATAAAAACTTATTGAAATTAAAAGAGTTTCTGCTGTATGTCAATTACATAAAAAGGAGAGGTTTATTCTTAATTTTAGGAAAGTGAATGGAGCCACATAAATCACTGCTTTTATACTCCTGGGTCAACTCTGCATCCAGTGAAAGCGGAAGATGATCTGGAGCTCAAAAGTATAGATACTCCATTGAAAAGGGGAAATAGAAATGTGTCATATAAGATTGATGGTATGATTCAGCTCAGACTTACAAAGAACATCATAAAATCATATTTGCATACAAATGGTAAATAAAGTCTGTAAAAAAGTCTCTGAATACTGGCTGGAAGTATGCTTGGTTAGCGGCAGCCATCCGATAGAGCAGGGTCAGTTCTGTATGCAAACATGAGAAAGAAAAGGAACAGGAGGTGCCAGACTAAGTGCAGTATATTAGTATAATGTTTAATTTGTAGGTATAAAAACACTCACAAGAACAAGGATAAAATAAAGCTCATCTGTGTTACAGTGTATGACCACTCTCCTCTGTCCTGAAGGGTACCGCTGAACATTCCAGAATGACAGCTGAAGCCGTGGGTGCAGTAAAGGGGATCTTCCTTGGTATGAGGATGTAATGGAGCCAGTCAACGGCGTCTTTAACCCGGAAATTGTGACACAACTGTGGAATGCCTATAGAAGGAGCTAGAGGCTCCGAACGCGTAGCCTGGTCTGTGTTCCTGAGATCTTCCAACTGACTCTCAGATACTTCCGGTGATGTCACTTCTGCTAGTGTGTTCCACGCTGGTTGTGCAGCCATTTTCAGGTTACAGATGCCGTTGACCGGCTCCATTACATCCTCATGCCCAAACATGAAATAAGAGGAAATCCTTGGAAATTAAGGGAATCCCTTGGGGACCCCAGGTCACCATAACTAGTATCCCTATTGGAAGAATTCCTCTCTTTTACTTTTCGGGGACAACCCAAAACATGGGACTTTCTTTTACATTCACTTTCAATGGTAATGGTAAACAGGACAAACAGAGAGTGAGAATCACAGCAGCACAGGCAGCAATACAAACCTCTTAGGTGTTCTCTTTTTTATATATATCTTTATTTAAATTTCCAATACAAAAGAAGAGAACAACTTCAATATGAAAACATTTCACTTATACATACTTCCATTTCACCCCACTTTATCCCCTACCCCATCCACCGTCCCCCCCTCCCCCCAACCCAATACCTCAGTCCACATACCATTACCTAGTCTGTATCTTCTCTCGTGATTGTCTATCAGTATCCATATCTATAACCCTTCCCTCCCTCCTCCACACTCTCTCTCAGGTACTCCATTTAAACTCTCTCTTGACTTCCCCCCTCAGCTCCTACCAGTTCCACGTTTTCCTAAATTTTTCCATTCTATCCTTCTTTATGTAATATAACTCTTCCATCCTATAAAATGTTTTCAACTCTGTTTATCCATTCATTTATTCTTGGTGACTCTGGTACCTACCAGAGCTTGGGAATCAAACCCTTAGCCGCACTGATTTATGTGATATAGTACCCTGTTTTTATGTAGTTTCACCAAAGGCTCAAAATTATAGAATAGACACATCAACAGGTCTTTCTGTATGGTGATCCCACTTGTTTCCTGAATATAATGGGTTATTTCCTTCCAGTAATCCTGTATTTTGGGGCAATCCCACCATATATGTGCCATAGTTCCCTTTTCTCCACAACCTCTCCAGCACAAAGGTGTGCTGCCTACTTGTTGTTTGTGCCACATTTGGTGTAATATACCATCTTGCCAAGCATTTATAATTAATTTCCACTGTGCTCATATGCATCACCTCATGTGTTAATTTAAAAATGTTTTTCTTTAGTTGTTCATTCAATTCTGTTCCGAGCTACTTTTCCCATTTTTCCAAGAATATCGGAGGATCAGTTCCTTCCATAACCATAGGGATCTTATATATCCTAGAGGTGGATTGTTTTGGTACTATATTTACATTCAACAATTTTTTAAAAGGATACATATCCTCCTCTGTCCTCAGTGGTTGCGGGAACGTTGAAACAAAATGACTTAATTGACAATACCGCCACTCACCTAATGTGAAAAATAAATCTTTTTTTTTCTTTAAATCTTAAAGTGTGCAATATCCATTTAATGAAAATAACCTTCAAACATGCATTCTTATCTTTAATCCATTTCCCAAAAGTATTATCCTTCCCTGGGGGGAAATACTCCATTCCCACCAAGGGAGTCAATACTGAATTATAATTACATCCTTTTTGCTTATACATTCTATCCCAAACACTTGAAACTTTCTTTGTCCGTGGACTAATATTCACATCCAATGTGCAAAATTTATGTGGCATCCATACAATCTTCCCTAACTGTGCCTTACTTAAAATCCCTTCCATATTTACCCAGCCTTTCCCTTGTGAATTAAATGTCCAATCTACTATTCATGATAAGAATCATGCTAGGTGTACAGGGAGCATGTTGAACTTATATAGAATTTTTGGCACTATCACCATCTTTATCAGATTTATACGAACTATCCAAGAAACTCCTCCCTTTTAAAGTCTACCCAGCTCATCATTTATTTCATTTATTAATGGAATATAGTTTGCCTGATTTAAGCCTTTTATTGAAGGTGTTAGTTTTATTCCCAAGTAGCCTATTTCGTTTTCCCTCCAAGTAAATGGAACTCTTTTTGTAAACTCAGCATCTATGACTTTGAGATGTTAATATTTAAAATCTCGGACTTTGCCGGATTTATTTTCAAATTTGATAGCTCACTGTACTGTTTCAATAATCTTAGGTTTGGCAACGTTATTTTAGGATTAACAATATAAAACAACACATCATCTGTGTATGCTGCCACCTTATGCTTCACATCCCCAATCTTTATTTCTACTATATCTACACACTTTCTTACCCTCACCAGAGTGGGTTCCAGGGACAATACAAATAATATAGGAGAGAGTGGGCATCCTTGTCTAGTACCATTATACATTCTAAAAAACTGGGATAGGGATTCACTGACCTTGACTGCTGCTGATGGACTATTATAAAACCCTTTTATCCATTTTAGCAATTTAGGTCCTATTCCTAATGCCTCTAACGTATCAAACATAAATCCCCAATTAACCTTATCAAAAGCCTTTTTGGCTTTAATCGATAGAAATATTGCCGGCAATTTCTCTCTCTTGACTCTTTGTAAGAGGATCAAAGATCTCAGGCTCTTTTCCCTTCCTTGTCTTCCAGGAATGAAACCCACCTGATCCAGGTGTATCCACTACAGCATCAACTCCTTCAATCTCATTGCCAAAACCTTTGCATATAATTTTGTGTCGATGTTTAATGCGGATATAGGTCTATAACTGGCACACTGTGAGCTATCCTTCCCATCTTTAAGGATGATCGCTATATAAGCTTGCAATTATCCTCCCCAACTCCATCCCCTCCCCAATTGCATTCAAATAGCCACTCATCTTGGGGACAAGAAGATCTCCTAAAGTATCCCACGGTATATCCATGCAGACCCGGGCTTTTTCCTTCGGCCATATTCTTTAGGGCCAAAATGATTTCCTCCTGGTGATAGTTCTCTCTAGGGCCTCTAGTTTTTCTTTAGCTAATTTTGGCATCTCCACCTCACTTAAATATTTCTACCCGATTCTTTTCTTTTCCTCCTCAATTTCCTTTTGATTTATATGGCTCACTTCATACAGCTCACTATAATATTTTTGGTACCTGTTAGCAATATCAGTGGTGGCATAAACCATTTCTCCTTTCCCATCTTTAACTTTTTCTATACAATTTTTAGATCTCTTTTTCTTTAGCCTCCTCATTAAATATTTTCCGGGTCTATTCCCCCACTGGTATCTTTTTTTTGAGACCCTATTAAGTATCCTCCTCGACTCTTGTTCCATGAGATCTTTTAGTTTTTCTCTTTTAATATAAAAAAAATATTTATCTTCTGATTTACGTCTATGCTTGTCTTCTTTTTATGCAACTGTTCTAACTTATAAAGCTCTTCCATCTCCATCTTTTAATTTTTTACTCATTCTTTCTTTTTTTTCTGTTACTATCGAAAGCAATATTCCCTTGATGTAAGCTTTGTGTGCCTCCCAGACTGTGGCCACCGAAACCTCATTAGTCTCATTGAGCTAAAAAAAATTGCTCAATTTCCTGCACAGGAGAGAAGAATCTCTATCTCTTGGATGTTTCACTCTCCAAGCATCTGTAAGTCGGCACTGATATAATAACCTCTTCAGTCATTTTAATTTCCTTCCCCCCTCTCTCTGTGTACCTGATGACATATCCAACTGAGGGTCCAGACACAGATTTAATTCTCCTGCTACAACCAGACTTCCCTTTTTAAATTCAGAAAGTTTCCTTAACATGTCCTCTAAGAATGTTACTGTGAGGGACTGCCAAGCGGCACCACTAGCACTCCACTGGTCAGGCGTGCCCAGAGCGTGGAGTCTAAGCCCCAGGGTACTTGTTCACCAGGGCCCCTGATGGTGGGGATGGACTTGTAGTACCCCGAGACCAGGTCGCCACTACTGAGCACACCTGTCAGTGGTAGGGGTGTTCGCCAGGGGCTCCAACCAGGGAGAGCCAGATGTGAGGAGGTCGGGTGACCCCGATGGGATGGATGGATGGATGGCTGAGCAAGTGCGAAGTCAGACAGGCCGAGTTGGTAATGTAGAGGACGGTAAGGTACAAGGGAGCAGGCAGAGAATCGTCGGGTCACACGCCAGGTCAGCAACAGGAGGTCAGATCTAATGAGGGGCATCCAGGGAGAGAGGTCAGGCAAAGCAAGGGTCTGGGCAGGAGAAATCAGCAGGTCAAGAACAATCCGGGTCAATAAACTTACAAGGCACAGGTACAGAATCACAGGAAGCAGGTAGGACCAGAAGGCAACGAAATGACAGCTCAGGGACATTTAAATATCCCGCCCTGCGCTGCCATTGGTGCCCAGCGGGCGGCCGCTGCTTCTACTGCGCATGCGCGAACTCGAACGCCCGGACCTAGTGCCCGTGTACAGGGCGGAGCAGTGCGCCTGTGCCGGGACCATCGCGGCAGGGATCGAGGGGATCCCTGACAGTTACTGAATTTTTATTTGGACAGTAGATATTAGCTGATGTATAACCAAATCCTTGTAATTTTCCCCTCAGGAATAAAAACCCTCTGAATCCTCCAATCTCCCCTCCAGGGAAATGCTAACATTTTTTGTGAACCCATTGATACTCCTTTGGCCCCTTTAATTGGAGAGTCTGCATAGTACCACTCTGGATAATACTTTGAATATAATTTAACATTTGTATCATGTATATATGTGTCTCTTGAAGAAACACTACATCTATGAAGTGTTGGTGAATTTCCCTAAGTAACTTATGTCTTTTTGTCAGGGAGTTTAACCCTTTCACATTTTAAGTTGTAAACATAATCAGGCTCATTTCTACTGTTGTTTCACTACCCTACCAGCTTTCCTATCAGAAGAGAACAGATACAGACAATTTAGGATAAGAACATTCTCCCTTCCCCTCCTGTAATCCCCCCTTTCCCACCCTCCCCTCCCCTCCCCTTAATCATCTTACATCCTAAAACTCCCATGGCCAACATATTGCCCTAGAATCTGTCATGGATTTTTTCCACTCACGACTCCTATTTTAGGGTGATACTCAAAACTCACGCACCCACTCCAATCCCTAGTTCGTACCATTGGTTAATTCGGAGTTAACCATATGTTTGGCCTCCGGGCGACCCACTGCATCAGAGTTCCCCCTACCCTCACCATCATTAACCGAGGAGGAAGAGGGCCAAGAGAAAAGAAGGCATGGCACAGCTGGGGTAGATCCAGAGGGGGGGGGGGGGGCAGTGCTGGGCCAGGGAGAGGGAAGGATTAAAAAAAAAAATATATATATATATATATACTCCTCCTCTCTCAGCCCCTCCCCCCGATTCTCACCCCCCAGCCTCCCCTCTCCACGCCACACCAACCTACTTTTTCTTTTTAGATACCCGCTGCCACTTTTCTTTTCTCTGCCCCCCACTTTCTACAGGTCCCTCTGACCACCCTTCAAGGACCATTTTCTGTAAGTCTAGTTTTTCACAAAAGTTACTAAAATCTTCTGGGAACCTCAGCTCTGCAGATATTCCATCTTTCCATTCGATCAAGCATGCCGGAAAGCCCCAGTTATACCAAACCTTCTTTTCTCTCATCTGGTCTAGCAATGGCTTCAGAGTTCTTCTTCTAGCTAGAGTCTCTGGTGCAATGTCAGCAAATACATAAAGCTTTGTTTCTTCATATCTTATTTCGGAGGTGTCACTCAAACTTTTCCAAATGTTTTCAATGTCTTCATAGTGATGGAAATGAACTATCACATCTCTGGGGCTTTCCGCCGGCACTCCTGGTGGCCGCCTTATCCTATGTACTCTCTCCACTTTCAGTTCTGTTCTGTCACTGGTCTTCTCATTAATGGATTGAACATTCTCTTTATTTTATCACATAGGTCCTCTCCTTGCTCTTCTTCTGGTAGACCCTGAATCCTTAGATTGCTTCTTCTATCACAATTCTCCTGGTCCTCTAGTTTAATTGAGAGCATTCTCTGTTCCCTGCTCATCTCCTCCACCTGAAATTCTAGTTTGTTAATTAATTGAGCTCCTCTGCTTCTTCCACATGCCTTAGTATTTGGCCCAGATCATTGCGTAGCACCCCCATCTAGTTTTTCATGGATAACTCAAATTTCGCAAACATTTCCGCTATCTAATTTTTTGTGCGTAATTGTAAGAAAGCTCCTTGATGTTCCATGGCACTTTGTGCCATTACACTGTCCACATTTATTGATAGATTAATAGCCATCCGAATTTCTACATCGTTCTTGCTGTTTATCCCAAGTTCATTTTTCTGGACTGTTCTCTTGCAGATGGATGTATCTTTTAATTGTGCTAGCGTTTGCCCTCGGTAAGGGGCTTTTGGAGCCACCCCTTTCATTGATCTAATCTTCATACTTACTTAATTCTCCGAGTACTTTTTTTTTTATATGCAGATATATCGTACTTATCCCCAGAAAAGTTCTTGTGTATACTATTTTTCTATGCAGTTTGTGACTTCTGCCTGGAGACTTTAGGGGACAAAAAGGCATACAACAGTTCTACCCATCACTGAGAACACCTGGTATATATTGTTTCCAGGCCCCCCAACTATTCCAATTTTCAGATTTTTACCACCAGACCTTCAGTATTAATAAACATTTAAATGTCCTGGCATGTAGCAGGGCAACTCACCCTCCATGACCGGGCTCCAGGTACATAGGCTGATGTCCTATAACGCTCTCCTGTGTCCAGCAGGTCTCCGGGCCTCTGTCCTGCATATGGTTTTATTTCGGTTGGGGGGTTGTTTAGGTGGGTCTCAGTGAGAAGTTTCAGAATCCCCAATCTCCCGGTGGTGTTTCCCTGGGAGTAGGGTGGAGACTCTCCTCCTGTACTCAGCCCCCTCCTTGTCTGCTCAGTCCCACTTTCCAGACTCACTCAGGCATCTGAGACAATCTCCCAGGTTGTCACCACCTGCCACGACCTCCAGTTCACCAGTCCCAATGTCTTCAGGGATTTAGAGTCCCCTTCTGCTGCCACTACAGCTGCCTGCTCTCTGTCCAACACCGGCCCAACTCTGGCTCTATCCGGGCACCGGGCCGACGCCTCTCTCCTCTAGCCCGACACAGCAGCTGTCTCCACCGTATCCCAGGCACACAATCCCAGCGGGGACTAAATAGAAATCCCAGGTGACCTTCCCGCTTCACGGGGCAGGAGCTGAATGCATGCTGGGATCTGGGCAGTGTTCCACTCCTCCAGCGGTTGGAGCCTGGAGCTCCCGTCACACACGGTCTCACAGCACCATGTTCTGGCCCCTCCCCTCAACCTCTTAGGTATTCTAATCCATCTTCACTCTATCCAAAACTAAAAAAAATGCAGTTAGTTGTATTTTAATACAGCTTTTTCAGCTGTTTGTGCTTTCTCTCCAGGCTTGAGCTTACTTTTTTATGACCATGCCTCAACATTTCCAAAAAAATTGTTGAAGAATTTCTGTTATTTTCAGCCTCTGTTTGGTCAATTGTGGTAGACCTCAGTTGGTAGACCATGATGCTTTGTTTTGTATCTGTCACAATTTAACATATATATTACTATGTTAACATGTATATTACTATGTCAACTGTTTTCTGTGCTGTTGTGCATTGTATACTCCTTCAGAAAAGAACTCCTGTTTGCAGGGCTGCTGTTCAAAACCACAGGGGCCCATACAGCCACACTGACAATCCCCTCCCCACAGTTTACAATCTTTCAGTTATGAATGAAGTGATCAGTATGACATATTTACTGGACCCTTCCCCCATTCTGCATACTGAAGGATCCTATTGTGTCCTTGCAGCTGCCAATGGGAAGGATAGGAGGGAAGCTGGCAGCACTGTGGGGGAACACAGGGGGCCTGGGCAGCAGGGGGAATTGTATGGTGCACAGGGAGGGTGATAGGCACGGCGGGGGGGGGGGGGCGCAATTACTGGACCTGATTCCTTGTATGCCTCTGTGCAGCAGCTGAATGCAAGCAGAGAGAGAGAGAGAGAATCAGTCCCAGTGATTGCCCCCCTGCCATGCTGATCACCCTCCCTGCCCACATCCATTTAACCCAGTTGCCTGGGCCCCATGTACAAAGTAATTAATGAAAAATCATAACCCTGCAAAACCCAACAGCTGGTAAGTCCCCCTATCATAAAAATTTGCATTGGGTTCAAGTTCAGGAATTTTCCTAGATCTTATGTCTTTACCAATTCCAGCTTCAAGATGATAAAACTTGATATGCTTATAGGTTTGGTGTTTCAGAATGACTGAATCTGGTTGACTTTACCTGAGAATAGACTGTGGAATATCTTATCAATAACAATGGGCAAAGAGAAACCTGCTTATCCTCTGTAGTGGAGAAAGACCCACTGCTTATAGCACAAATTCCCAGGGGTGTAAGAACAGAACATGTGGTCAAGTATCTTTCCTCTTCTTTGTAGGAACAAATTGGAAAATCTCAGTGACTATTTAATGGTTCTTCCAACAATCAGTACTGCCTAATATTGCCTCCTAGGGTAGCCCTAAACAGCATTATGCTCACCTAAGTGTTGTATCATGAATGGTGATGAGGTCATAGGGCCATACTTATGTGCTTTATATATACTTATACTGTATGTTAAAACAATGTTTTACAAGGCTTTACTTTGCATAATTTAAGTAAAATGTTCCACCCCAAGAAAATGTGAATGCCAAATGTGAATAATGCATGATGGTTTGGTGCAAGCATGCACGTCTGTCACTTTTTCCTGTTAATAGAAAATACAGCTATAACTATGGCTTTTAGTTGTATCATAGCAAAGTATAACTTTTTATGTGGATAGAGTATAGAGGGATTATAATCAAGCTTTTATTGCTATCCATGACCCCTTTAGGGATTCACCCTCTCTATATTTGGTTTATTTACTATTATCATTGAAAATGAAAGAAAATGCCAAATTTTGGGTTGTCCGCAGAACAGTAATAAAGGGAAAATCTTCCAATTGGGACACTAGTTCTGGTGACCCTTAGTTTGGTGACCCTGGTGACAACCACTGATTACCTCACTTGGGGTGGATTTTCTCTCATTATCTGTGTTGGCTATGGGATAGGAAGTGTAGGGAAATCTCCCCAAAATATTCCCAATGGGACAAAATGGGAAAAAAACCCTCTTTGCTCTATCCAAAATGAAAAAAAAAAAGTTTGGCCATAAGTTCTGCTTGAAGATTGCTTCACCAAGCAAGAAAAAAAAATGCTCAACCCAGAAAAGTTTGAGAGACCATCACTGAGACACTGCTTTCCTTTTTATGAAGAGTCTTCTATGGATGATATGCAGAAAAATATTCATTTTTCTTTGTGAAAAAAAAATTTGAAAGGGTTGAGGGATGTGACTGTCAATGGGAGGGTTGTACAATGTGAGATAAGGTATTTTCCTTTGTTGTGCTCAGTGCTACTGTATATCTTATTTAAATTCATAATATTGTTGTTCCTGTGTAAGTAAAAAAAGTATCAATCTGATGCTCCTATCATTTATTTCCGAAGACAAAAGGAAAAGCAGTGCAAGATCCTCATCAGCAATATGTGTCATTTTATTTAAACAAATTAAAATAGTGCACTCCCGTGTATGGCTCTTGACAAACGGCTCAGGTATAAAGTTCCGCATAGAGGTGACATTGAGCTGTGTTTGGTACATGGGTGTTCCAAGTTCCCCAGCCAGCATATCAGGGGGCAGGATTTTGACAGCTGTCATAGACCGCTAGTTGCTGGCACTGCTAACACTGCCTCATGGACCTCTGTACAATGTTGGAAAGGGAGAGATGGAGGGCTGGGAGGGGGCAGTAACGTGTTTCAAAGGACACACCTTCTTTACGGAGTTTCACAAGGCAGTGTTAGTGGTGCCGACCATTCACAGTCTATGACAGCTGTCAATATCCAGTCTCCTGATATGCCGGCTGGGGAACTTGAAACAGCCGTGTACCAAATAGAGCTCAATGTCACTTCTATGCTGAACTTTGTACCTGAGCCGTTTGTCAAGAGTACCCACACATGAGTGTACTATTTTAATTTGTTTAAATAAAATTACATACAGTATATTGCTGACAAGGATCCCGTGCTGCTGTTCCTTTTGTCTTCTCAAGCTGCTTTGGATCTGCATTTACTGATAGCTGCAGCCCTGGTTGTTTTTCACTCTGAGACTTGTCTCCCACATCTCTGCAGCATTTTGAACATTGGATTTGGGAGGCAGGGACCTGTAGTGCACTGTATTAGTTTGTGATTTGTTTTATCATTGATTCCACCCAACATGACATGTAACGGCCTGTGCAGATCTTATAAAACAACTTGTTAGACTACAATATGCTACAGAAAAAGGGCAACTGATCTCCCACAGGACACCGACTCGTTGTGGCCAAAATTAAACCAGTAATGTAAAATGGCTTCAACTCTGTTCCCCACCCACAGGGCTGCCTCAGATATGGTGACTGCATTAGATTTCTTTTTTAGGCTTTTTTTTCTCTATTTACACCCAGCGATCCAGCCAGAAACACACTTCCTGTCTTATGGCTGCTCTGCTCTCTGGGGTAGTAATGAAGCCACGTTTGCACAGCAGCATTGTCAACCTGTCAGGAGGGTAGTGATAGATGCACAAGGATATTTAGACTAGAATAATAAAATTAAAGCCAAACTCCAGCTACTATTTTTAAGCACTTACAGCTATAAGTTTTTCCTATTGGGATAAAGGTTTTACATAAATGAAAGGTAGCCATTGTAAGCTCCCTGTCAGTGTTAAATAGCTTGTGTCAACCCAGTGACACACGGCCATTTTTTTGCTGGACAGCTTAGTATGTTAAAGGAAGATGAAAAAAAAAATAATGGTTATATTACCGTGTGAAAATAAAGGAAAAGAGCCTTGGAAATAAAAAAAACAAAACAGCCATCATATGTAGGGATTGGTAAACTGCAATATAAAAAACACTTTCTATTTGGTTTAGATACACCTTAATAGGCCCACTTAAAAAATAGTTATTGTTTTAATATTAATGCATAAGGTTGTTTATAATGTAATGTGTTGCTCTGTGTAGCATTGTTAAACAATTAAAGCATTTTCCAAAGTATTGACATACTTAAAAAATTCTTGAATATATAGCATGGAGCTGTTAACAGTCCAACAACGTTATTATGTGAAGCTGTTAATCTTTAGACTAAGATCTGGCAATGAGGATTTGTTCGATAATTTCATAATTTATTGCAGAACAATTTTGTCTGATCTTGAGTGTTTGGCATCATTTCAAGGTTGCTGTTGTCATTGACATAGCACATACAATTTCCGAATCACTAATTTTTTATCCATTAGAAGCTGAAAATTGGCTGGGTGGCCATTTTCAAAGAAAAAAAAACGTATTTGTATTTTATTAAAATATTTTTTTTCTAGGACAAAATAAGATGAAATGTAGACCTTGCAGACCAATGATATGCAAACAACCTTACAGATCATTTAAACGACATTAAACTGTTATGCATATGACATTGCTGCAGAACTTAAAAGTGTTTACTTGGAAAGCTGCCTTTTCATTTTCTTTTCCTTTGCATTTTTTTTTCTTACCGCACAGGTTCAGGATAACAGATATTCATTCAAGTATAAAGGTTGTTAGATATACTTCAGTTGGCTCTGCTTCATTTTGTAGTTATATACTGAGGATACCAGGGATTAATGTATGTTTCAATGATATCTGTGCACTGTGCATGTGTAACTTCACCTTCAAACAGCAAGTACAGTTGTGTTATAATACCTCTGTGGCTGCAGATGGCTTTCTGCTCTTGGCTGCTTTTGCATTGACAATTTTGCACAAAGACTGAATGATGGTAAAGAAGGGACAGGCAAGGAATTTATTCTCTACACTGTACTTTGAAAATGAACAGTTGGGATCTTTATTGGAAACTAAAGGATAGCAATAGTGGGACCCTTGCACAATATAATCAACTGAAAGTGATTTCCAAGCTTCCCGGGACATGGTTTTACTAAACTTTAAAGCTAAACTCCATGCATCTATAACAGGAACAAATCATTGCAACACTGCAATCATACATACATCCTTCTATTTATCTTTGAAAGCAGTATAAGTACTTCAGTTTGACATTGTATCAACCTCTTGTGGTCTGTTGTAGAGTCTGTACAACAGAGCTAAGAGATGGGGAAGGAATAGCAAGGAGCTTGCCAAGTTTTCTGCAGTGCAAGGAGTCATGCTGTTAGCAAAGATCAGAAAGTTCATTAGTGTGTTGATAATTATTCCACTGTACAGTCACAGGGTGGGGATGAAAGTAAAAGTGAAACTGCAGCAGGAAAAGATTGCATTCCTACCCTCTACTAGACAGAGCTATAATGTGTGGCAGAATTGTGTAAATCTCATGACCGGATGGCCAGAAATAAAAGTCCTGCGGTAGGTAAAGCAGCTCTCATATACATTATGTGTTTTGAATCTGTGTATTTAGGGACACAGTTAAAGTGTTTGTAAACCCTTAAATATACCCAATGAAGTGACTGGCCTCAGGTGATACACACTACGGTGAAATACATTCTCTGAAATAAGTTGTACCTGGTCCTCTACATCCATTCAAAATGCAGAATTTTCACAGGATCTCTCAGCTCCTAAAAGAAGGGGGTGTGGAGCTGAAGTTAAATCAGTGAGAACTCTGAGAGCTGATAGGAGAAAAGAGACACACCCCCATCCACACAGCTCCCAGGAACAGAGCTGCGGTTGTCAATCTGCTGTAGGTCCCTCCCTTGTCACCATTTTCCTCTTCGGTGTAAGGAAAACTTATCAGAAGTGACTCATACTGATAGCAGAGGAACAAAGAAGCAATCAGAAATGACACTCACTGATATGGATTGAAACAAGTAAACACTATACAGGGATATGCTTTGTTCACATTTCATGTCTGAGGTTTACAACCACTTTAAATGATTTGGGAAAATCAGATTTATGAATAGCAAGAGTTAAGTCAACTTAGTAAATTTTAAGACATATGATACCTATTAAAATTATACAAGGGTTTACAGTTTCATGTCAACAGTGGCTTCAGTAGTTGCCATGGTACTTTGACTATACAGACTATTTAGCCTTCACTATAATCCTAGTATACTATTTGTTCTAATCTAACTTTTGTTAGTTACCATATATCTTTCCCATGGCTGCTTTATCTGCTAATAATGTATGGTTTTAATGTGACTATAGTACAATGCTTACTAGAATATACTGTATAACCATTATTTCTTTTTTTTAAGGGAAAGAAAATGCAAAAAACACAGAAAGCAAAACAAAACAAAATAGTAGATTTCAAGGAGGGAGAGATTATCACATTTATAAATGTGAAGGAGGTTTTATAGCACTTTGAGCACCTGTGCGGTTGCCAAATGCCAAAAGGAATAAAAGAGCTCTAACTGGTGCACTGCATTTTTCGATCTGCTGTAAAACAGTAATACCACTCAGTACCTCAATACCTGTGCTCTAATGCAAAAATCATACTTGTGGAAAAAAAGTGCATATATCATATATACTATAGTGAAAAACCCTCCACACTAAACAGACTGTGTAAAAATGAATTATAACAGTTTATCACAAAACTTTCACCACCACATGTCATAAACATCCCTTCTTTCCACAAATCTTAACCTCTGTTCACCAAAGCATACTGTACATAGCACACTCACCAGATGTACAGTATACTGTGTGACCAAATATCTCTAAGATGGTCATATTACGCTAGATGGCTATAAGGAAGTAGATCCCTTTCAGCAACCCTCAATAGGTCTCCAGTTCAATCCAGTACCCCTTTGGGTCACAGCATCTCCATTTCTACATTACTACTAACTATCCAATGGACTTCTTATTACACCAGCCCTCTGCTCAGTATACAAGATATAAAAGTGCAATCGCCATTATGCATTACCTAAAAACTCCTTTATTGTAATATAAAAGATTACACTCACATTTAGGCAGACAGAAAGACTAAACCAAGATGACCACCCTGACACCTCAGGGTACCCACAGTATCTGATGTCATATCCGCCATCTGGCATAAAACACTCTGGGAAAACAACTTTCTAATGGAAGTTGTGGGAAGAAGGTTAGCAAGCGAGACACTAGAGATGGGCATACATGGTTGCTTTTTTTAGCTTGCATTTTTTAATCAACAGATTTGTTTTTGTTAAAGAAGCATTGCTTGAAAATGTACGGTATATCTGTTGATATTTTGCATATTGGAAGGTTTTTGCATATTTTGCAAAGTTAAGGATTCATTTATGAATAGTTTGCTTTGTGAATGTCTCTTTTATGCAAGAGTAACAAATGATACCTGTAATGTTTGTAATATGTGTATAATAGTTTCCTTGCTTCCTTTGGGCTAACATAACATTCCCAAACATTCTATCCTAACAGAAAAATACCTTCAAGAACATTTGACCATGAGAGGTAACAGTTACTAATAGAGAAATTAGCCTAACACTTTACAGCAGGCTAAGAACATTTGACTAGCAAGGGAAATAATATAATGTAGACTTCTGCACTGTGTATATTTTGGGGACTTTTGTTTGAAGAGCTGAAGGAATTGGTGTTCTGCCAAATGTACCTAGTGCCACAGTGTAGGTAAAATATTTATCAGTGGTATTATTACCACTGCTAAATGTGACATCTTCCTCCTGGTTGATAGGGAGTCTGCCCCGCTGAGGTCATAACAATAAGTAACTCATCCCTGTTTGGCACATTCATCTGAAAGACTGACAAATGAATGTAAACAGTGAGGGTAGTGTTAATAAAAACAGCATTAGACGCCCAAAAAAAATTCATACCATATCCTAATCTTAACATGCAGCCTGGGTGGCCAGGAAAGGAGGGGCGACGAGTGTGCATCCCCAGCTCCCTGAACCATACCATGCCACATGACCTCAACATGGGGGAACTCAAGGTGCATGGTATGGATTTTGCGTGGCACCCATTTCCTTTTTCCTAATACCACTGCAAAAAGTTTTTCTTTGCCTTGCAGCTGGAAATTTGTTCAGCTAAACACCCATTCGTTCAGCTGTTCACATAAGATTCTCCATAGACTGTACACAGTGCAGAGGTCACTTCCATACTATTTGCCCTCCTAGTTGAGTGTTCTCAGCCTATAGTATTATATGTTTTCTCTATTGGTGAATGCTAAATCTCATGGTTGAATGGTATTTAATTTAGGATTAAATGTTGGGTAATATTACATTTGCCTGGCGAAAGGCAACAAGGAAACTATTACAAACATTACAGATATTATTTTTGACACTTGCACGAATATATTTTTTATAAATAGACCCAATACATGTATATCTTGACAGCAAATATAAACATTTTGCTGGCTTGAGAGTATACTTTCATTCTCAACTTAAACAGTTTCCTTTAGGTCATTAAGAGACGACCTTCCCTTTTCTAACATCATCCCCCTTTTTACCAAATAAGAATGTTACTTCAAATACAGACAGCCACAGAGCAAAACAGAAGACAAGAAACTTTGGATGATCTAACAAGCATGTGTTTGATAAGGAATAACAAGCATGCAGAGGTTTACAAAATGACATTGGATACAGTGGCTACAAGACAGTCTGAAACATCTGAATGTCCTGAAACAGAGCATTGTACTTCAAAAGTGCAATTTTAGGCAAACAAATTAAAACAAAGAACTACTAATTGTATTCAGTAAATGCTACAATTTGGAAAAGTCAGAAAGCGCAATCACCTATTAATTTTGTGTAAACCCATGTAGCCAGCCTTCTATGTTGCTGCAAAAAAGTTCAGTAGAAGGGCAATAGGAGAGTACTTTCCAAGACTGTACCATGTAAATGTCTCTGCTTCCAGAATTTGAATATGAGTCTTTCTGTGTAAAGGAGCACAGAGCCTTCGAGCATCAGAAGTGGTGTGCATATAAAATTACCAGATTACTAACATCAACTCTTGGATAAAAATAAATTAAGGACTGAAGATCTAGACTGTCCTAACTGTAAGACACATTAGGCTTGATTTCCAGTCTTCATTAGCGTGTACCTCTCTCCCTAGGTAGGCTTGCTGGGTCTTTGGGCCTGGGGGGATGGAGGTCCCACCTTTGAGACTTCTGGCAATGTGATGATGTCAGTGCATGCCAGAGCCACTGCTCATGATATCAAAACATTGCTCTGTCTGGGGACATGGCCATGGCAGCTTGGCATAGTGTCATGAACACATAATTGAGTATAAAATGAGGCTGCAGCTTGGCCCCGAGTCATTGTGGTGTTGGTGTGTACACCATCCTTGAGACTTGAAAATTGGAATGGTATGACCCCTTGTGTACTATGGGGGATAATTTGATGAGATTAGAGGATTTAGTATATATTTGAATAGGGGATATTAATGGGGCTCTTGTACTGTATATTCATTACTGAATGCAGCTTGGGATGTGAAGGAGACTTTGTGGAAGTTTATTTGAATGTACATGGAATGGGGGAGTTACAGTTCCACATGTGATAATTTCCAATGACCTGACTATAAGTATGAACTTGAAACTAGATTTGTTGATGGAGTTTGATAGACACACAATTTGATTTGTGAATACTATATCCCTTACACATTAGATATTGCCCCATGTGATGGTGTTGACTAGGTAATCATTTATGTGAGGCCTATAGGGTTGCTACATGACTGGTATGATCTCTTTTTCCATTGTATACACATACAGGTTTGGAATATGGTAACCCTTAGTTGAATAGACTTTTTAAAATAAAATATTTATGATATCTTTACATTTAATATATTCAACTAGACATTTTTGTGTGGCCCTGCTATTTTGTACCATCTTTGGGTTTCTCTTGAGATAATGTATTTCTGGGTGTTGTATACAGCACTGCAACAACTGAAAGAGATTATTTTATATAAAACTATAAGTTTATAGCTTTTTTAGCAACATAAATGTAAGTAAATGTGATTTTATTTTCCAATAGTTCTTTATTGAATAATACTTGGGTAGTAACACAGATTCAGCAAGAACATTTACCATATTGTAGTATTAAATAGGTACAGTATGCATCTCTTTAACAAGGGTTGCTATGGCAAAATCACGTAGAAAAGCTTACATAATAGTTGAATGCAAAGGAAATCATACAAAAGTAGCATTCTAATAGGCAATGATAAATATAAAAAAGAGCATGTCCGACTAAGTCAGGCAGCACGCACCATAGGTTATAACAAGTGTAGATTGCATAGAGGGTGTGATACCATACTATATGAAACTTCAAGAAGCAGTTGTTCTTAAATGAAAATATACATTTATAGGAACACTGCAAATTAACTATAAATGTGATTTTAATCTCCTGAAAATATAAAAAATCTGCATCATGGTACTAATGCACATTTGTCAAACATAAGTCCCAGGGGCCAAATATGGCCCACTAGGCCATTTCACATGGCCCTCACACCTCTTCTGCAGTTGCAGCACCCCCCTTGTCTCTGCCCCCACCTTGTCTCAGCAGCCAGCAGCAGAGAGGAGGACAGAACTCCTTTGCCAGATCCTGAACTTCTCCATGCAGCCACGGGGAGACTCATCTCTGCCCCCCCATCTCTGCAGTTAGCATCAGATAGGAAGACAGATCTCCTTCTACAGATCCTGTGCCTCTCTGTGCAACTGCAGTACACCTTCATCTCCACCTCCTCTGGTCTCAGCATTCAGCAGACACCAGCAGCTGACTCCAGCCCTCCTCTGGTCCTCCTCCAGACCCTGCACTTTCCAGCTCCAACCCCAGCTTCTTCCCAGAAGCAGCACAAAGTAAGGGTGGTGCACTGTGATGTAAGGGAGGGTGGGGGACTCTTGACTTCTGATGGTAGTGGGAGCTCTTGACATCTGATGTAAGGGGGGGGGGGGGGTTGGGGTACTCTTGAGATCTGCTTATATTTATTAAGAGAATAATAAAATTCTATGCCAGTTGAAAAGGAAGGTTGTACCTTGTTGGTATCATCCACAAGAAGCTTTATTTGAGATTGCTCAGACAGAACGTGGTTCTGCCATGGTGTTCTGGCAAAGGTGTCTTGTGGATGATACCAGCAGTGTGCATCATCTACTACAGGACAGAGAGTAGGCTCCATGCCAGTTTTCACCCACCTGCCCTTCACAGCTTAAGTCTTAAGTTATTACTAAAACCAGTAATAATTGAATGCAGAGGCAATTATTTAATATGATACAGAGTAGATAGATTAATATAGTCTTACAGATACAAATATGTCAAACATCTGCAAAGGGATCACTGCTTCTCCACAAATGGGACCCATTCTACAGCATGTTGGCTGGATGCAGACTTTACTTCTTTGGCTGTGGCTGATTTTTAAAGAAAACTGTGAGAATTTGCACACCTGTTGTGAGCACATGAAATGTATTTAGTTCATTTTGAACTGAAAATTCATTTGTGCTTTAAGATCAAATCCCAGCAAGCATTCACCCAATATAAATCTGTTTTCTTAACATACAATTCCTCCCTTCATGCTGCCAAACAAGCCTACTTTGTCACTATTATTAATACCTTGTCATTCAGTCCTCATTGTCTTTTCTCTACTTTTAACTCTCTACTTTCTCCACCTCCACCCAGTACCTCACTCACTGCTCACGAGATTGCAAATCATTTCAAAAACAAGATTGATGCAATTCATAGGGGCATCACCACTGCATAGACATCCATCCCACTTAGCATACCTTATACTAAACCTCCCTCAACACTTTCCTCTTTTGACCTTGCTACTACCGAAGAGGCCATCAACGATCTTGTCTCTAAATATCACCCAAACCATACTCTCCGCTCCTCGCAAGACCTCCTCCTCTCTAGCTCCCTTGTCTCCTCCTTCCATGCTCGTCTCCAGGACTTTTCCAGAGCTTCCCCCATCCTCTGGAACTCTCTACCCCAATTTATCAGACTATCGCCCACTCTGCTCACTTATAGGCGATCTCTGAAAACCTATTTCTTCAGGGAAGCCTATCCTGCCCTCAGCTAATAATGGAATCTTCTACTCTTCCAACCAGTCCATCCCCCACAGTTAGTACCTTTTGTACCACTAGCCCCTCCCTCCTAGATTGTAAGCTCCAAGGAGCAGGGCCCTCCTTTCCCTCTTGTATTGAACTGTATTGTTGCTGTATTGTCTCCTGTTATATTGTAAAGCACTGAGCAAACTGTTGGCGCTATATAGATCCTGTATAATAATAATAATGTTATTTATAATAGGTTTTCCATCAATAATTATGTTTGTATGTCTTTCCATCACTGCATAGAGGCATTAAACCGCAAACCTATTCCAGGGCATGGGTAGTTGTAGATGGCTGTACACTTTTTGTAGTCTTCAAAATTTCAGGGCTAATGTTAGTGCAATATTAAAATAAACAAATAAATACATCATTAAATAAATCATCTGCAACCCATTGCAAGCAAGGAAAGTAATTAGGATATTTTTAGTGATTGAAACAGCTTTTTATTTTAAAATGTTCAATTTTTTCTATTAGAAGATACACTTAAAAACAAACTGATTATAGCATAATAAAAAATATCCCCATGTCCCTTGGATATGCCTGTTAGACACAGCACATCTCTACTTTATATTTCTCTGCCTAACTTCCAACCCAAACCTATTTTCACATTTAAGATAAAAATGGGAGCTTGAATGCCAAACACTGTTTTTGGACACTAGTGGGATAAAATTTGTAACTCACACTTGCTCTATTAGTGGCAAATACTGGGAATCTGTGTACAAACTTTGATTGCAATGGTATAAGATTCCACAGAAACTTCATCAGGTTTACCCAGACATTTCCCAAGATTATCCCCTTCTGGAATTCCATAAGGGACCAGGTTTATAAAATAACAGGACAACCTTTGCCATTTAATCTTGGAACACGAAACCCCTCATATACCGTATGTGTACAAGAAAGCATAAACTATCCACCTGCCAAATATGGCAAAATCATTACTCATGGTAAGGCAGTGTTATTTCGTTGTTGGCCTTCTATTATTAAATCTTTATCATGTATTTTTGTGCATGCAGTTTATTATCTTGTATGTTTTAAAGTCTTCAGTAACTGTGTTTATATATTTTTGTTTCATAACTTTCATTAGACTTCATGTTTTGTTGAACCATTTTTAGTGCCCTTATTACTTAGTGTACATCTGTAATAATACTGTAGAATATTGTGGACTGTCAATTCTGTATTTTTAGAATTTTAAGATCCTGACTGTGATGTTTATGTTTTGTCTTCAATACTTTCTGAGTCATTGACCTGAAACAAATAACAAAGATCAGGGATTCTAATGCTTTTCTGAAACTCATTTACATCAACCATGTTACAGGTCTGTCATTCAAGAAGTACTGAACCAAGAGACAGTCAGGAAACAAGCATATTCTGAAAAAATACACCAATGGCAGCTCCCTTACTTCTTTAAAGTTGTACTTTAATGTGAAAGTTCAACTAGAGTGATATTTCACTTTGAGCTAGAAGGCTGAATGAGAAATTTAGTTTTCTTTGTCTCTCAAGTACTGTAACTCTTGGTAAATTTCCTAATCTTTCCTCTTGCCACAGTTTATCACTCATCTTACTGACACACTGAAAAGGAAATAAAATTTACCAGAAATGAAGTGACTTGCTATTTAAAACAGCAGCAACTCTGCAGACCTAAAACCTTAAATATAGACATCTCACTGCTGGTATGCAAAATAGAAAAATATTTATTGAGAGAATCTATCATTAAAGCAAATTTACACCCATAATACTTCACCTAGTCTTAAAATATTGATATTCAAAAACTTAATTATATTGTGTTTTTCTTTATTTTATTTGCACATCAACTTTAATAATAGAAAATAGTATTTCTCGAAGGTGTTCTAAATCAATTACAGTTAGGCAGAGAATGTTCCTGGCCTTATCTCTTCCCTCTTACATTCCAGTAACTAACTTAGCTTTAACAAAGTGTGTGGTTTCTTACATGTTTCCCTGAATACCATAACACATCCCTTTCCTTTAGAGAAAAAAAATAATCGTTCCTCTTTTGTATGATATCACATGTGAAACATCTGCTTGACAATCATCTTATTCCACTTTCCTTATTATAAGAAAAATGGTTTTCTAGAAATCATCGTAATTCTTTCCATGGTGGGTTAGAACAGATTAGACAGCTGCTAAGACTTTGCTATTATTCTCAACAATATATTTAATGTCTTTTCTGAGTTATTGAAGAAATAATAGCACCGCCTTTTCATTCTAAAGGTATGTAGGCTTCATTTTCCTGATGAGAGAGATTTACTTGCAAATTATCAGAGCAAATATTATTCATATTTCATTTTATATGTGTTTGTTCTCTGTAGCTGCACAATGAACTGAATGTAGCTGCACTAAAAAAACTTGAATGATCAATTACATCTTTTTCAATATAGGGATACTTTAGATTCTACATTACCATCACTCTTTCCCTAAAGGACTTCCATATCTAAAATAATGTCAACTTTTAAAACAGATGTGCCAATAACGGGCAGAGCAGTGCAAAGTAAAAAATACAGTACATCTTAAATTAGACCTTATGGGGGATATTTACTAAAACTGATGCACTTAGAATTTGGTGCAGCTGTGCATGGTAGCCAATCAGCTAACTTCAGCTTGTTCAATTAAGCTTTGACAATAAAACCTGAAAGTCGATTGGTTTCTTTGCAGAGTTGCACCAAATTTTTCATGCTTCAGTTTTAGTAAATCTCCCGTGCTCTTTAAAATAATAGGTTTATTTTTAAGTAACTTGGAATGCCTCATGGGGACTGCATCTTGACCTGTGTTAGAGCACATCCAACTTGAAACAGGACCTGGGACAGACTGTGTCAATTATATCACTTGGATGGTCTTGGAGTACCTCACAATCCCTATAAAGGATCTGTGTCAATGTCCAGGCAAAAGGCTGTATAGGCAAATCTGCATAGTCTACTGCCACAAATAGATTGCTCATGCTTGGCCCAATAACAGCTTAGCAATCCAATGTTCTTGAGCATCATTTTAAATATATGTGTGGATTTCAATCCATGTAGGAGAAATAAAGAGAGAAACAGTGAGCTCTTCTGACACTGAAATTTACCAGCACTTTAAGAAATATCTGCTTGGCTGTAGGGGGATGAATTGCATCCCCCCTCCCACACACTACAAAAAGTGAGATCATTGAGGAAGCACTTCACAATCATATGAGACATCTTGCACCCCTCCCGTTATCCCATTAGGCAACACTAGGGATGTGTTGTTGCACATAAGACAGTGGACAGAATGCACATGCTGTGTGAGAGTACAATAGGTCCTTGCATGGAGGTGATGAATACTGTTCTCTTTGGCTGGAGTGGAATGCATGCACAACAACTGTATAGTTTGTGAGGTTTCTTTGGCTGTTCCAGTGACATTAAAGTAGTTGTAAACCTTAGACATGAAATATGAACAAAGCATAACCCTCTATATTGTGTACTTGTTTCAATTAAGAGCACGAAGTATCATTTCTGTTTGAGTCCTCCTTCCTCTACTATAAGCATGAGTCACTTCTGACAAGTTTTCCTGACACCAAGAGAAACATGGTGACATGGTGATGGGGGGGGACGACTTCCAGCAAAGTGACAGCCTAAGCTCTGTTCAAGTGAACTGTGTAGAGGATGGTGTGTCTCTTCCTTCCAATCAGCTCTCAGAACTCTCCTCACTGAGCTCTGCAGAATGTAACTTAAGCTCCCTGTCCCCTTTTTTCTGAACTGTCAGACAAACTGTATAAATTCAGCACTTTGAACAGATGTAGAGAAGAGGATACTGCAGATAAACAGGTACAACTTGTGTAGGAGGATTTGTTTCATCTCTGTGTATCACTTGAGACCAGTCAATGCACTAGATATATGTAAGGGTTTACAACCACTTTAAGTGGAATAGCTGGACTACTTGACAGTAGAGCCAGATCTTTTGACACACCAATGAGGTACTTAACTTCTTCAAAGTATGATAAGCATATCAAACCTTTTAGAGAACTGTCACTCTCCATTCATAGGACAGTCATTTGCTGGAAGAGCCCATCACTTAGTACAAGGCCTATTGGTCTGGACTTAGGCAGTATAGCAGTTTTATCTATAAACCCTAACAAATCTGGATTGCCTGATCTGTGTTGTGATTGTTCTATGTGTGTTCCATTGTTTATGATCCCTGTGGACAGGTGTTCTGTAGCACTACACATTCTCTTGGCATGCATTAATGAGCCATTCCATTCAGTGAAACTCAGCATCAGATACAGATACTGTCTATTTTTTTACTGCCTATTTTTTTCAGAGACTCCCTATTTTTAATAGGGATGAGTAAAATTAAGAGCTTATGTGTCACTAAAATTTCACTAAAATTAGGAGTAAAGTACACTATATTGTCAAAAGTATTGGGACAACCCTCCAAATCATTGGATTCGGGTGTTCCAATTACCTCTGTGGCCACAGGTGTATAAAATCAAGCATCTAGGCATGCAGACTGCTTCTACAAACATTTGTGAAAGAATGGGTTGCTCTCAGAAGCTCAGAGAATTCAAGTATGGTACAGTGTAGGTTGCCACCTGTGCAATAAGTCCGTCGTGAAATTTCCTTGCTACTAAATATTCCACGGTCAACTGTTAGTGGTATTATAACAAAGTGGAAGCAACTGGGAACAACAGCAACTTAGCCACGAAGTGGTAGGCCACGTAAAATGACAGAGTGGGGTCAGTGCGCAGAAGAAGGCCCCTTAGTTCCAGTGAAGAGAACTATTAAGGTGTCAGTAAACCAAGATATTTTGGTCAATTTTATGCTTCCAACTTTGTGGGAACAGTTTTGGGATGGCCCCTTCCTGTTCCAACATGACTGCGCACCATTAAGAAATGGATGAGTGAGTTTGGGGTGGAGGCACTTGACTGGACTGCACAGGGCCCTTATCTCAACCCAACAGAACACCTTTGGGATGAATTAGAGCGGAGACTGTGAGCCAGGCCTTCTTGTCCAACATCACTGCCTGGCCTCACAAATGCCCTTCTGGAAGAATGGTCAAACATTCCCATAGACACATTCCTAAACCTTGTGGACAGCCTTCCCAGAGGAGCTGAAGCTGTTATAGCTGCAAAGGGCGGGCCAACTCAATATTGAACCCTACGGACTAAGGCTGGGTTGCCATTACAGTTCATGTGCATGTAAACGCAGGCGTCCCAATACTTTTGGCAATTTAGTGTATATGCTTAGTTTTAACAAGCAATAAATGAGCTTTAATAAATCAATAAACTCTATAATTCTAATTCTTAAAGATCATAGATTACCACAACAAAGAAAAACAGGTTTTATTCAGTTCCTAACAGATTAGAAAAAATTGCTGTATGTTTACTTTTGAAATCTGACAGGCCAAGACCTGTTCTAATAGAAAAAGCAAAAATCTCAGTGCCTCTGTTGTGAATTGCAAAAATGAATTTCTTCACAATATCTATAGATATAACAGTATATGAAGGCTTGATTAAAGTGCTTTATGGATTGTTTAGAATATGTTAAAACTTTAATGTGCATAGTCTGAGTACAGGTTCACATTATGGTGTTTTTTAACCACTTGCCGCCCAGCCACTGTAGATATACGGTGGCAGGGCGGCACTCACAGGCAAAACCACGTTTTAAAACGTGGTTCTGCAAAACAGGTAGGGGGCGCACGCGAGGCGCGTGCACGCCCTACCTGTCCCGCGGGTGTCATCAGCGGGTCCCAGCCGCCGGGTCACGGCCAGTGATTACCGGCTTTTTGGCCGCGATGAGCTGTGATCACTGACAGATAACACGGCTGCATTGTTTACACACAGCCTTGTTATCTGTCAGTTGCTCAGCTCGTGACAAGCTGCAGAGGGTTTCTCTGCCTGGATCAGCTCCCCCCCCCCCCTCCAGCACACACCCCCTCCCCCTAGTAAAACACTTCCCTCACACAGTGAACACTAAAAATGTTAACCCCTTCCTCCCCATTGCCATTAGTACAGTTTCAGTGGGTTTTTTTTCACTGATCACTGTATTGGTGTCACTGGGGATGTCAGTGACCCCAAGTCAGTTTCCCCCCAGTGTCAAAATGTCCGCCACAGTCCCGCAGTCCCGCCATAAGTCGCTGATCGCCGCAATATGTCGCTGATCGCCACCATTATTAGTATAAATAAAATAAAAAATCCCAGTATCTTTCCCGCCATTTGTAAACGCTATAACTTTCACGTAAACCAATTAATTTACACGTATTGGGATTTTTTTTAGCAGAGACATGTCGCAGAATGCATTTTGGATGAAATTTGTGACAAAATTTGATATTTTAATTTTTTTTACTGGACATGTTTTATAGCAAAAAGTCCAAAATATTGTTTTTTTGTCTCAAAATTGTCAGCCTTTTTTTTTATAGCGAAAAAAATTAAAAACGCACAGGCGATCAAATACCACCGAAAGAAAGATCAATTTGTGGAAAAAAAAGGATGTAAATTTAATTTGGGTGCAGTGTTGCATGACCGCGCAATTGTCAGTTAAAGTAACGCAGCGCCATAACACAAACCTCTTCTGTAACCGCTTCCTTACCACCCTACAGCAGAAATACTGCTACAGGGCGGCATGGGTACGCAAAATCACATATATATATACGTAATTCGCGCTCCCGTGGTTTTCACACCCCTCCCAGATAGCGTCAGATTGCCCGACAGTACACCAGTCATCACATTTAACCCCTTGATTGCCAGGAGCACGCCCATGTACAATAAACCTCCCTTGCTAGTATAGTGTCTGAACGGGTCAATATCTTTGATCAGGTCAGCACTATACCAGCGTTCACATTAGTATAGCATCCGCAAAAACGCAGCATTAGCGGGATCAGCCCCTGCACCTGCCAACACCTGCGTTAAGCCCCTACGCTTACCCCCCCCTTCTCCCCCAGCAAGTGCAGTGTCAGTAGATCACTGTCACTTGATACATTGCACACAAAACCGCAGTGTTCGCAGAATCAGGCCTGATCTCTGTTAGCACTTGTCGGTAAATTTTGATGACTCTCATATTCAGCAGAGTACCAGTACTACTGCCGCTCTACCTTTTGGTGAACTGGCGAGTACCAGCGGTCTAGTACATCTTGGTCTTTCACATACCTCCTTGATTTTTGGAGCTGTTTTTCACGGAATATCTGTATGCGTTGATTGTGGATCAAAGCAGTCTATATGCACAACGATTTATTGCCGCCAACCCAAATTCAAACCTTGCCAGACCATTCGCATGGAAACTCATTACGGTTTTCAAATTTAAATTTTTTTTGGGCCTAACCCTCAACATGGGCATTACTAAAAGAAATGAATTGCGGTTGTATTGGTCCGCAGACCCCATTCATCATATGCCGTGTTCTCTGCTGCCATGGCCAGGCATAGATATGAGAGTATAATGTGTTTTATGCATTTCAGCGACAATACACTCTGTCATCCTCGGGGTAACCCTGAATTTGACGGCTCCACAAAATTCAGCCCCTCGCAAATCACCTTACCCTAAAGTTTGCAGATGTCTATACTCCCCAGCAAAACATCTGCGTTGATGAGTCCCTTATTATTTTTTCTGGCCGCCTTGCATTCAAACAATTTCTCCCCTGCAAGCGTGCCAGATATGGGGTCAAGATGTAGAAGACCTGTGAGAGGACAACAGGCTATACTTATAAGTTTTGGATTTACGAGGGAAAAGATAGTCACGTGGAGCCCCCCCGGATGCCCAGACTACATGGGGAGCAGTTTGGGACTTGGTGTCATCATTTCTCCATACGGGGTACCACTTATACGTGGACAATTTTTATTCAAGCGTGCCACTATTTAGACATTTATTCAATCTTGGAACTGGCACTTGTGGCAAAGTGTGACCTAATGTGTGCCCACCATTAGAAGTGGGTGGGCATACCACACACTTTTTCTGGCAGATATTTCTTCTCATTTTTTCATTCAGTCCACAGGCTGCATACAAAATAAAAAAGAACATAGCATATATACCCAACAAGGACCAGCGACGTACTGGTACATCACTGGATTTGAATGGTTATACCAGGATGATGCCTACAGCTGCAGGCATCATCCTGGTATTGTTTATTTCAGCCGGTGATCGGCTTTCATGTAAAAGCAATCCTAGTGGCTAATTAGCTGCAAGATTGCTTTTACAAGCAGTGGAAGATTATGTCCCCCCTCCCCTGCTGCCTTCCACGGCCTTCTCGGGCAGTTTCGTGCCATCGGGGGAACCTGAGAATGCAGCCGGTGTTTCTGCCAGCTGACCATAGAGCTGATTGGACACCAGAATGATGCAAATCATCTCTATAGTCTAAGAATTCGGAAGCTACAAGCATTTCATCACTTCAGTTTCGCAGGATATAAACAGCGCCATTTGTAAATTGGGAAAGCATCTGATCACACCGATTTTGGTTTGATTAGATAATGTAAGAGCAGAGGAGATATCTAGAGTCTGATAGACCCGATATTTCTCAAAAAAGAATATATGACAATGCCCATTGAAGTTATAGGGGTTATTTACATTCCCTGTTATAGCATTAAAAGTGATTAAAAAAAAAATGAAAGGTACAATGTAAAAATAATAAAAAAAAATCAAAATAACTATAAAAAATAAATAAAAAATTGCCCCTCCCATGTGCGCACACCTGTGTGCACAAGCCTTGACTCTGTGCCGTTATGTAAACAGCGGTTGAACCATGCATGTGAGGTATTTCCGTGAACGTCAGATCAAGGGCAGTAATTCTAACACTAGACCTCCTCTGTAAATCTAAAATGGTGGCTTTTAAAGGCTATTAAAGCGCTGCCTATGGATATTAAAAATGTTTGCAGTTTGTCGCCATTGAACGTGGCATGCGCAGTTTTAAAGCATGTCATGTTTGGTATCTATTTACTCGGCATACCATTATCTTTTATATTTTAACAAATAATTGGCCAATATATTGTGTTTTTGTGCATTAAAAGTAAAAAAAGTGTATTTTTTTTTTAAAAGTTGCATTTGAAAAATCGCTGCGCGAGTACTATGTGCCATAAAAAATTGTAGTACCCACCATTTTATTCACTAGGGTGCCTGCTTTAAAAAAATATATAATGTTTGGGGGTTTAAATTAATTTCCTAGCAAAAAATACTGATTGTTTTCATGTGAACAAAAAGGCTTGGTCTTCAGGTGGTTAGAAGAGTGAATGAAGTGTGGCATAAACTTCTAATGCTGGGCATAAAACACCCCCACCCCCAAAAATGACCCCTTTCTGGAAAGTAGTCACCCCAAACTATTTGCTGAGAGGAATGTTGAATCAATAGAAGAATTTATTTTTTTACCACAAGTTTTTAGAAAATGACAAAAATAATTTTTTTTTTTTTTTTTTACACAAATTTGTCACCTAAATTATTTACTGCTCACACATGCCATGGTTATATGTGGAATTACTCCCCAAAATACATTTTGCTACTTCTTCTGAGTATGGGGGTACCACATGTGAGAGACGTTTTGGCAGTCTAGCCAAGTACAGGACCCCAAAATCCAATAAGCACCTTCAGGCTTTTAAAGGGCTTTATTTCCTCATTACACTTCCAGACTACCTATCACAGTTTCGGAGGCCCTGAAATGCCAGGATAGCACCTAAACCCCACAAATTACCCCTTTTTGGAAAGTAGACACCCCAAGGAATTTGATAAGAGGCACGGTAAGTATTTTTCAGATCTCATTTGTTGCCACAAGTTTTTGGAAAATGAAGGAAAAAAACAAAAACATATTTTTTCTGTTCTTTTTTTATATTTCAAAACCTTGTGAGAAAAAATGAGATCTGCAAAATACTCACCATGCCTCTTTTTAAATTCCTTGGGGTGTCTACTTTCCAGAAAGGGGTCATTTGGGGGGGGGTTTGGGGCTATCCTGGCATGTCAGGGCCTTCGAAACTGTGATAGGTAGTGAGGAAGTGTAATGAGGAAGTTACGCACCTTCAGGCTTTCAAAGTGGTCATTGGATTTCAGGCTCCTGTATGTGGCTAGGCTCCCAAAAAGTCTCACACATGTGTTATCCCCATACTCGGCAGAAGTAGCAGAATGTATTTTGGGGTGTAATTCCACATATACCTATGGCTTGTGCGAGAAAGAAATCATTTAAATGACAACTTCGTGTAAAAAAAAAAAAGAAAAAAAAGTTTGTCATTTTCCAGAAACTTGTGGAAAAAAATAAATCTTCCATGGACTCAATATGCCTCTCAGCAGATAGCTTAGGGTGTCTAATTTCCGAAAAGGCGTCATTTGAGGGTGTTTGTACTATTCTGGTATTTTAGCACCTCAAGAAATGTGATGGGCAGTCAGAAAGTAAAAGCTGTGTAAATTCCATTACCTATACCATAGTTTGTAGACGCTGTAACTTTTACAAAAAGCAATCAATATACACTTATTGGGATTTTTTAACCAAAAACATGTAGCAGAATACATTTTGGCCTAAATATATGCCGAAATTTTAGTTTTTTTAGATATTTTTTATGATCAAAATGAGAAAATATTGTTTTTTTCAAAAAAAAATTTTTTGTTCAAAACTTTTTCTGGTTATAGCGCCAAAAATAAAAAGTGCACAGGTGATCAAATACCACCAAAAGAATGCTCTATTTTTGTTAAAAAAAATGACATAAATTTCATTTATGTACAATATTGCATGACCGCGCAATTGTCCGTTAAACTAGCGCAGCGCTGTTAAGCAAAAAAATTACGTAAATTGCAGTATCTATACCATAGTTTGTAGACGCTATAACTTTCACACAAAGCAATCAATATACACTTATTGGGATTTTTTTTACCAAAAACATGTAGCAGAATACATTTTGGCTTAAATTTATAACCAACTTTGAGTTTACTATATATTTTTTATAGCTGAAAGTAAAAAATATTGTTTTTCTTCAAAATATTTGGTCTTTTTTTTGTTTATAGAGTAAAAAATAAAAAGCGCACAGGTGGACAAATACCACCGAAAGAAAGCTCTATTTGTGTGAAAAAAAGGACGTAAATTTCGTTTAGGTGCAGCATTGCATGACCGTGCAATTATCAGTTGAATTAGTGCAGCGCCAAGTAGCAAAAAGAGGCCTGGTCATTAAGGGGGGTAAATCCTCTGGAGCTCAAGTGGCTAAAGGCTAAGTTCACTTTTTGAACATGTTATATGTTAGGCCCCTTTCACAGGGGTCGTATCTGGTTTTGTTCAACAGGACATCTGTCTGCTATTCCCCTGCTGAGCTGAGCTGGACAGAGTGGAGTGGCTGGATGACAGCTCTGTGTCTGCTCTATTTATGAAGCACGGACATGGATACAGCTCAATCCATTCCATGAGCAGTCAGACGTAAAGGGACCGGCTGTCCGTTTACACCTGCTCATTCACAGGGATCTGTCTGCCAGCGGGGCATAGGGGCTTGTAGCTAAAATGTACTCATTTTCCATTTCCACACTCGTAGTCCATTCAAACTCTCTTCAAATCTCAAACTGAAAGCCCGTACAGAGATATGGACACAAAGCTGTAGGAAGAGTGTGCAGGAGCCTGACAATGCACCCACAACCCACTAATCACAGGTGCACTACTTTGCAGGGTCCTGTAGAAAAAAAATTATTTTTAGTAGAATAAAAATGTAAAGCTTAGCTCAAGGCAGATAAAAAAAAAATATTATGTCCTGCAGGCATGTGCTCAATAAACTCCAAACACATTTATATATATATATTTATCTTTATGTCTAGGTGTCTTCTTTTTTCTTCATACTGCAGCAGTAGGCAGATTCTGAATGCTGCCCAAGTAATAGACATGTGTGATTCAGTTTGTTCAGGTGAGTTTTTAGGACACAAATTTAATTTTAGAAGATTCTGATGTATCCGAATTTTCAAATAGACATAGCAACAAATCTGAATCAAAAAAATTTTATAATTAACTTTTTGGATTCACTCAGATTAATTTGGGTTAAATCTGATTCATCGAGAAGAGTCAGTTGTCAAGGAGTGGGTGGCCTCCATGTGTTTACCTGTGATTCGGTGAGTGATGGGACACAGAACTGGTTGTGTTTGGAGGGTGACAGGGTTTTTTCGTTTTTTTTCATGCAGGCCGGCATTCATTGTGATGTACTTTGGGGGACATTTATGTTTTGGGAGGTTAATAAAGGACTTGACAAAAACTCTGTGTTTTTTTTTTTTTTTACTTTTGACACTATTTTTGGTGAATGAGTAAGAGGACTATACACCCAATACTCATTCACTTGGGTGGGGAGCAGGATCTGAGGCCCACTTGTTGAAGGTGGCTTCTTGATTCCTCTACGCTCCCTGCCTGAAGACCCCACAACCATCACCCAAGGTTGTTGGGAAGAAGCCCTTGTCCCCATCAACATGAGGACAAGGTGTTTTGGGAGGAGTCCCCCTCCCACACAGCACCTGCTTTTGTTTACATTCTACTGATAGTTGGAAATCTATCTGCCCGCTCCTTAACAACCAGGCTATTCTGAATGAAGTGAACCAATTAATGAATGAGTCTGAAAATGAAACAAAACAAAATTTTCCAGAGTGGGCATGTCTGCCACATAATGACATGACACCACTCTCTGCATCATTTTCCTATGAGTCCATAACAGTGGGTACAGCCACGGTACCCTGAGGAAGTCAGTATAGCCAATCAACTGACTAGCAATGCTCATGTGCTAACCAGAAACATGTTGATATGAGGAGAGAACAAAGTGACAGAAAGATTCTCATCAATATGCTTCTTCTTCACTTCCTTTAACTGACAGCAGGAAGAGGACCCAGTAGTATTACTTAACTGAGCAGAGAGACGTAAAGTCACCAGTGAAGTTCTGTTTTCTGGCAATGTTTGTACCTCCCAGGAATTAACAGACAGAACATCATACACCAAAAAAATTAAAGAAAAAAAAAAACTAGAAACGTTAAGAAATAAGCTGAACTACCATAAATGTAATCACCAAAACAACAGCAGCACAATTAGCAAAATTGAAAGTGCTCGCTTTGGCAAAGTTTCACTGCTGGTGGTATTGCTAATTTGTTGGCTTAATTAATTTTGCCCAAATCACTCTACTAATACCAAGAATTGTAGCAAGCTTTCTTATGCCCTTTCTCTATTAGTGATTCACTGCCTGTCAGGACAAAATTAAAATAAATACTAGTCAATGAGTATAAACTATATTCTTTATATATATTTGTTTATTTTATTAAGAAAACACACACAGAATTTCAAATACATTGTAGGTGTCATAACGTAGGAAATAAACGAAAACAGTACATATATGCATTCAATGTGTTCTTGTTGCACTGTAAATTTTATACACAGCATAGTATAAGCATATAAAAACTTCAATATGATCATTCAATCACCCTTTCAGGATATTTGCTTCGCTGGAGAACATCTCAGAGAAATAGATAAATGTGATCTTTGTACATCCAGTGAATCATTCTTTAGAGCTGGAGTTGCAAACTATAAATGTTCTAGTTTTATATCTCAATGAATCTACCAAAGGCTCAAGAATGTTACTAAAATAAAATATTGCTAAGACCTTTCAAAATGAGAGCAAAAAGTACATTATTACAATACTCTTACAGAATACATGATCTACAGCATAGATTGGATGAACAACCTTAGGCACTTGAGCTGCCACTGAACTACATCTCTCTGTAAAGGTTCACTGGCACTTTAATGAAAGGACCACATGAATATTTGCCAATGCAGGTTCTTTCTACTTTTCCATTTGTATTTCTACATCTGCAGGAATGAATAAAACAAATCTTTCAGAACACTGACTGAACCTATGTGTATATGTCAAACATTGATAAGAAATTCCTGTAATGTGGTATGCAATGAATAAAGTCTTCTTCTGCTTCCCTAACTTTCTGTCACTATTATTTGCAGATAATGGACTCAGACAGGGAACTTTGTGACCTCTATGTTCATTCATTATCATTATTGCTGAAAGAACTCAAATAGTTTTACAACTAGGCACCATCTTCTGTTTTTTGCCTTGTGTGGTCTCAACTTCATTAAAGTGGCTGACAGAGTAGTGATCTTATGACAAAGTGCAAGAAAGTAACATGGCTTTAACATATATTATTGCCTAAGATAGCCACTACAGCTGTTATTCCAAATTTGCTGCCTCTTGAAGTGATAAACATTCAGAGACTACTTTTGCAGGCACATTTTATTGGATTTTTTTAAGCAACAGATTCCCTTTATCGTGGTTGAGTTTGTTTCACTTTTAACTACATTCTCTTTTATATTATTTATTTAAGAAAAAGTGAAAAAAATACAAGGCCCAATCACAAATACAATTCCAATGATTAGTGCTGTACAGACAGGTAAGAGCATATGTAGTAACAGAGGAAATAGATAAGAAATATAGTGGTTCAAGAGTTCACTCAGCTGGGGTAGTCTAGATGTATTGGTGGCATATTACATATTTCTCTGGATTGGCTTTAATTGGGCTTTGTTCTTGTACATAGTGTCTGTGTTGATGGACCCCTAGATTACTGTGGGTGATTATTGATGAATGTGCATCGTATCTTTTAAATATACCTATTGGAATTTTGGGGGATATCTATAGTTGTGTATGAGCAGATCATTGTGGTGGTCAAACTGTGGGGGAAAAGCAGAGGAACAGACGGGTGGTGTTTTGAACAGACAATGTGAGTGCGGTTCATGTGATCAGCCCCTATTGTGTTTCCTAGTGCTTAAATATTTACAAATAAATATTTGGTTTAAGGCAAGCATGTCCCTGGTATTTCAAGTAATATTGCTGATGCCCTTTCTTGTTTTCAGTTCTCGCGTTTCTGCTCCCTTGCCCGAGCGGCTGTACAGGAGGGTACTCCCTGCCTGAACTTTTTGTGGACTCTGGTTTCTGACTCCTTCTAGAACCTCTCCTGGCTTCCCTTTTCACATCTATAGTATGTGGGTGATGTATTGCCAGGTCTGGGATGATTGGGTATCTTCACTAACCGGTGAGTTTTCCATCTCCTCCTCACAGGACAGGCACCTAGCCTTGTTCTCATACCTCATGTAGCTCCACAGAAAAAGGTGCATTGGGTTCAACGGTGGGCTCTGCATTTCATTTCCTGTAGTTTTGGTTTCAGTTATTTGGTTGGGAGGATGCTACAAAGGAATTTTTCATCTGACAAATTTTAAAAGGTTGGAGACAGACCGCCCAGGCCCCTGATCTCCAGTGCCCGGTTTCCTTGCATGTTCTCATTGGAATCCTCTCAGTGCTGCCATCTATTTGTTTTCCTGATTATGAGTTCCTGTTCTTTCAAGTTGCCTTTTTGTGGGCGTTTTTTGGTGCCTTCCGCATTGGCGAACTTGTTTCACTATGCAAACAGTCGCCTGGGGGCCTTAGGGTTAAGGACGTCTCAATTTCGGCCAAATACATTACCATCCTCCTTCACACCTCCAAAACTGACCAGACTGGCAAAGGAAAAGGGATTGTCCTTTACCCATGCCGCGGCCTATTTGGCCCCATATTTTTGGCTGCTCATTTTTCTGCGACCCCCCCCACCCAGCCGGTTTTTTTATGGTCCATGTGAATTCTTCTAACCTGAGCATATTGCAGTTTCTCAGGGTCTTCCCGATTTTCCTCAGTAGGTTGAGTCTCCTCCCATTGGAGTTTTCTTCACACTCATTCTGGATAGGTGTGGCTACTGTCGCTTCCGGTATGAGTTTTTCAAATCTTGAGTTGCAGTGTTTGGGCAGATGGGAATCCATTTATTTTTCCTTGTATGTCCAACCACACCTTGTATTATAATTTCAGGTGCCCTGCCATCTCATGGTTTGGATCATTGGAGACTCATTTGTTTATTGGGTCTTACAAAGTGCTGAGGTTTGACACTACAGTTGGAATTTGGGCTTCTTGACCAATATTGTCAGAATCCGTTGGCGTGGAATCCATGACTTGACCTAGTCAACAATACTAACAAAATGCCTATGTCTTTGCCAATCTGTCTCTGGTCCCATTGTACTTGTCCTTCATGCAGGGGGTAATGACGTGGGTTACACCCGTTCAGTGGACTTTATTTCTGCTATCAAGCGAGACATCATTCACTGTAGTGCTGTCTTTACGAACTTAGTCATAGTTCCTCATTTAATCTGGGCCTGCAAGATACCTGGCTGGCCCTTACCTGGAACGTTATTGACATAAGGTCAATTCACAGGTCTCCAAATTTGTCCACCATGTTGACTGCGTAGTGGTACAGCACAGGGAGTTAGAAGGTGACAATGCCAATCTGTTGTGCTCTGACATCATCCATTTGAATGACATTGGACTTGACATCTTTAATCTTGGCCTTCAAGGAGGTATTGAGAGGGCACTGGCTGTGTTGGGGCGCTCATCAGCTAAGTACTGACTCGCTGGTGGCGGTTTTACCATGCCAGTGAAAAGTTTTCCTTTAAAGGGCTATGCCATTCAGTGGAAGTTAGACCAGTTTAGGTCTGTGTTTAAGGTTAATGTTTAATATTTAAGGTTTAATGTTTAATATTTATGGTTGAAAACTGCTTAAATGAAATTCAATAAAGCTCTGGTCTTGCCCTTCCAACTTAACACGTCTGAGTGTTGTTATTGGGCAAGGTTCTGGGAAAACATTAGGGTTTGGGCCTATGCTCTTTCACAGTCAAGGACAGTTATAAAGAAAGGGAAGATGGAGAGATAAACAGGGAAACAATATAGATAAAAAATTAAGTGAAAAGGGGAGTGAGGAAGTGAGTGTGGTCATTTAATACACCAATGCAACTGTGAGCCCTCAAACTGATTTCCTTTTGACCCACTTCCTAGGGTAACAGGCATAGTATTACACTTTCATCAAGAAAATTGTAAGTGAGTGAGGTTGAAAGGAATGTTGAGAGGAGGGAGAAGTTTCTTAATAGTTCAGAACATAAAACCAACTTTAATTTCCCTTGTCTGTACAGGTAAAAACTATCTCCTTATATAAAGCCGACTCTATGCTGCCTCCAATAGCACATTATACCTACTATATTTTTTACTAAAATAATCACATGACAAAAGGGGAGGAGCTTGTATGAAAGGTCAGTGTCATTCAGGTATGTATGTATGCCTAAATACAGCACAGTTGATAAGTTTGCGCACTACTAGTCAAACATAGAATGAAGAGTAAGGGATATGTAGAATAAAAAATGTATAGTAGTCTATTTCCTTCCTTTCTCATTGTTCTTCTTAATTTTTTCAGTGCTGTTAGATATGTTGTGTAATAATACTAATGCCCTGAGAAGAGCTAGTTTTCTGTGTTTGTAGTAGCATCTACTTATGTGGTACTATTAAACAACTTTATTGTGATGTTTCTGGACATGATAGCATCTATGTTGTACTGTAAAGAACTTTATTTGTGACACTGTCTAAAGAGCAAATGAAGCAAATGAAGATGTTTTACTTATCATTCATATGAAGTTAACTTTGTACATTATTACAACCATGCTAAGGTAAAATAAGCTCTCAAGTAGGTAAAGTAATATAGTGCAACCATGCCAAGAAATTTCCACTGCTGTACCTGAAAAAGGAGTGGCTTTGGAGAAAGCTGGGTCTAAGTTGAATATAAAATGTGGGAATCAAAATGTGGTTCTAGTAAATTCCTGGTTTGAAATTACCATTTGTATAGAGTATGTTTAAATTGTGATAGACATTTTCAGTCTTTAATTAGCTGCTTAGCAATTACACTCAGGTGGAGGATCAGGAGTAATGACAAAATAGTAAAAGACCTTTGACACCCCTGAGTACAAGAGAGGAAGGCTGTGGAGAAAATAATATGCCATGGTGAGCAGCATATGTTTACGTATCAACCTGAACAGCAGAAGTGGCCAAAAGGGGCATGCTTAAATAGAACTTTCACTGAATATACTGAACATATTTTAACCAGATGTTCTACCCACAAAATATCATTAAAGTGCTATGCAACAAACATTTTCAGCTCCCAAACTATAGAAATAAATGCAATGTATTTTATGAGCATACCTTAAAAGAGAACTTCATTAAAATAGTTGAAGACTACTGAGCAAACAGCAACTGTTGAAACAATAAACATTTTAATTAGGAAAATGTACAGAGTATAGGGATCAGGGTATGCAACATACAACTTAGCATATTGAGTACAGCGATCATACATTAGCTGTCAGTGGGAGGAAAAATGCCCAGTGTCAGTAGATGGTGCTAGGTAAAATGCCCTAGTTCCAGTGAAAATATTCCAGTGAAGTATGCTCCATCCTAAGTGTCAGTCGAAGTAATAATATCCTAATGTTGGGGTTAGTAGAGTTGGGAATTGTCAGCATTGGTTTTCAGTGGTCACTTACCATATTTTTTGCTCCATAAGATACACCCCCCCCCAAAATGGGGGGGAAATGTGTGTGCATCTTATGGAGCGAATATGGAGCGGCCAGGCTGGTATTCCCTCCGCAGTCATGTTAGAATACCAGGCCGCCTGCTCGGCTCTACTGTGCAGAAGAACCTGCTCTTTGGTTCTACCTGTTCCTTGGTCCAGCGGTGTCCTGCTTTCACCGGTCGTCTTCTCTCCCCGACACCGGCATCTTCAGTGTGGGCACCCAGCTGTGACAGCTTGCGGCTTCACAGCTGGGTGCCCACTGCGCGTGCGCGAGAAGCGCTGTGCTTTGTGAATGGCCACCTGTAGTCTTCTGGGACCTGTCCCGTGTCCCACAAGACTACGGGGAGGACAACTCCATTGAAGTGGGAGCGAGTACCTGTCAAATCAGGATCCCCAAAGGTCTGCAGTCTCTGGTCATCTCCTGTACTATGTCCACAGTCTCTGGTCATCTCTTGTACTATGTCCGCAGTCTCTGATCATCTATGGGATTATGTCTATATCCTCTGGTCATCTCCTGTACTATGTCCGCAGCCTCTGGTCATCTCCTGTACTATGTCCGCAGCCTCTGGTCATCTCTTGTACTATGTCCGCAGTCTCTGGTCATCTCCTGTAATATGTCCTCAGTCTCTGGTCAACTCCTGTAATATGTCCGCAGTCTCTGGTCAACTCCTGTACTATGTCCGCAGTCTCTGGTCATCTATATATATATATATATACACTGTATATTGGCTTACACTCACTTGAACCATTGCAGATAGTTTATCTCAAATAACTATGTTCCATCTCAATGTGTCCCTTGAGTTAATGCAAATAACAAACTGACTTCCATTTTACAGTACTGTAAAATATTCATTTTAATCTTCAGCCTGGAATCTTCTGCCTGTATATGAAATTCATGAACCAGTTTGATAGATTTGGTTTGAGAACAACATGCAGATCATTACTTTGGACCTAAATTATCACTTGTCAATAATCAAAAATTGTGCAATAATATTACAACAGAGGTAAATACAACAGTGATGTAAAAACCCCGTATACAACTCTGAGAGCTTCATTTTAATTTCAGAAACAGGAAAGTATTGGGTTTAGAAGTTCATTTCTTGAGTTAATATATCTGCTTTTCTCAGTAAAAAGCTGTGTGGATGTTAAAGTAAACAAGATGGTTGAGTGCCTGATTTAGTACTTTACCTCAATAGATCATTTTTCATGGAGAAAAAGACAAGTTGTATATCCATTAAAAATTAGCTGACAGTAGAATACATTTTTCACTTGACTTTTTTTTCTTCATAAGACATATTTTAATCTTCCTGGAAGGCTGAGTGGACACACATTCCACAGTACCAATGTGTTTTGGAACATTTCCATAAAGAGTTGAAGCCTGTGTAATATATCTCTATCACTTTTATTTTTAAACAGTATATGGGGACAAACAATATGTGAGCAAAATAAGTTAAAAGAATATTACTAACAGTATTTTGACTCGGTGGAATAATATTTCTCACTTTTTCTTTAAAGGGATTATCTACAGTACATATGACAACTGCCTGTACAACCAGTTTCATGCATGCACTGAAGTGGAAAATTCTTTTTTGACACTTGAGGTAACTATAGTAATTTTGTTGCAGACATTGCAACTCATTCATTGATACATAACAATGTACTATGATCCATCCATCATATTTATCATACTTATAACTGAAACACATTTTTCTACTACTCGTATAAACTATCAGAACAGTGATTCCACATGTGTGAGACTTTTTGCTGCCTAGCCACATAGGGGGGTCCAAAATTCAGGGAACATCCTCAAGGTTTTCATAAATTACTCATCTGATTTCCTGACTACCTATCACACTTTTGAAGGCTCTGAAATGCCAGCACAATAGAAACACTCACAAACTGACCACAGTTTGGAAACTAGACACTCCAAGGTACTTTTGATAAGGCGCAGTGAACCTTTTAAAAATTTACTTTTTTTGCCACAAGTTTGTGAAAAATTAAATTTTTTTTTTTCACACAATGGTTAAACTTACACCCCAAATCACGTTCTGCAATTCCACCTTAGTATGGGGATGCCAGATATGTGACACTTTTATGCAGCTTAGCTTCAGAGAGGGGCCCAACATTCAAGGGCATAACTTATGCATGTGATGTCTGAACTACCTATCACATTTTTGGAGATGCTTTAGTGCCTCAATGTTAGAAACATCAGCAAAGCAACCACCTTTTGGAAACTAGATTTACCATGGTATTTGCTAAGGGCCATGTTGAATCTTTTGAATATTTATTTTTTTGGCACAAGTTTTTAAGATAAAAAAAAGAAAATTAATTTTGTACACAAAGTTGTCATTGTAATAAAATATTCCTTACCCACAGCTTGGGCATACTTAGAATAAATCCCAAGACACATTGTGCAACTCCTCGTGAGTATGGGGATACCACATGTATGATACTTTTTCACAGTCTAGCTGCATGGGGAGAGATACAAAATCCAAGGAGCACCTTCAAACTTTTAAGTGGATTAGTTATTAACATTCCTGAACATCTAGCACTTTTTTTGGAGGCCCTCAGGTACTCTGACAGTAGAAAAACAGTACATTTGGAAAGCAGACACCCCAAAGTATTGTTAAGATGTATGATAAGTCTTCTTAAGTGTTTTTTGTTTGTTTTTTTGCCACACGTTTTTGGAAAATTGAGAGAGAAAACATTCTAATACTTGACACTTTCATTGGGATATGCTGATTTAGTTTAAGTCTGCCTGTGAAATGCACAAGGGACTCACCAACACAGACTTTTTTCTGTGATGTATACATTCTGATATTTTTTGGAAATAAAATGATGTGGTCTAATTTTGTGGGGCCTATCATATGTGGAGTCCCTTCTGGGAGGGCATAGATGATTGTCACTAAAATGCAACATTTTCATTATGATTTGATATGGCTAAAGAATAATGGATGTGGTAGATATAAAGCATAGACTAAAATGACTGAAGTTGATTTTTTGCGATCCCCCTGTTTAGAATCAAGCCCAGAAATGTTTTTTAATTCTGATACAGTGATAGTTGTCTGAAAGGGTCTGGCCTAACTGGAATATGGATTACTAGCACTGGGCATAAAGGGTATAATGTTTTACAATAAATTATAATGGTTCTTCAATGAAGACAAAAATGGTGTGGGTATACAATCTGTAGTTTCTACCTTAATACCTGGTTGGGCTATGATAAGTAGATGACAAAATTAGAGGGTAGCCACAAAGACTTAAAAGTGCCTTTGAAATACTAGTGTGGGCTCTCTGATATTGTGTTGCCCTAATTCTTTGTGGCTGTCAGGGCTCCCAGGTATGACCAGAGATGTGTGACTGACGTAGGGAAACGCAGACTTCAGATATGGGATAAACAATATAATTTATTAACACTAACAATACAAACATAAACGCAGTGCAATACTAAACATAATACAGTGCAAACAAACCAAACCAACCACCCACAGATAACAGTACATACAAGCAAGCGTCGTCAGGCAGGCCGGGTCAATATCAATTGGGCAGGTAGGTACAGGGGGAGCAAGCGGAGAATGGTCGGGGTCACAGGCCAGGTTCAGCAGGTAGCAAGCAGCGTAGTACAGAGGGTCAAGCAGAGGGATGGTCAGGGTCACAAGCCAGGGATCAGGACAGGTAGCAAGCAGCGTAGTACAGAGGGTCAGCAAAGGAACAGAAACAGGATGCAGGACAGATACAGGGCCCAGGACAAACATACACTAAGGCAGAGTCTGTGGGTCTGGCCATCCCTTAAATACCCCAGCATAATCAGTTCCAGGTGTTAGCTGGCTGCAAAGTTGAGTCTCTGATTGCTGGGAGCACCCGCTGGCCAGCCCTGGTACTGCAGATCAAAAGGCAGGTGAGTCCCACCATTGCTGGCCAGTCCATTCCTGACAGTACCCCCCCCCTCAAGGAGCGGCCTCAGGACGCTCCAAACAGTCCTAGCTGGGAAAAATGTTCCACCGCCCGGGTCTGGTAACTGGCGGGATATCAAAGACTGGCACACCTGGCAGGACTCCGGGCAGCGGTACACCAGGCAGAGGCACATCGGGCTGGACACCGGGCAGAGGCACATCGGGATGGACACCGGGCAGAGGCACATCGGGCTGGACTCCGGGCAGAAGCACATCGGGCAGAGGCACACCGGGCAGAGGCACACCGGGCTGGACTCCGGGCAGAGGCACATCGGGCTGGACTCCGGGCAGAGGCACATCGGGCTGGACTCCGGGCAGAGGCACATCGGGCTGGACTCCGGGCAGAGGCACATCGGATTACCAGGCGAAGCAGCAGGCACCGGGCCCCCGGGCGGAGCAGCAGGCACCGGGCCCCCGGGCAGAGCAGCAGGCACCGACAGGTCTCAGGCCCTCAGGCGGAGCGGCGGGCGCCGGACCCCCAGATGGAGCGACAGGTATCAGGCCCTCAGGCGGAGCGGCGGGCGCCGGACCCCCAGATGGAGCGACAGGTCTCGGGCCCTCAGGCGGAGCGGCGGGCGCCGGACCCCCAGGTGGAGCGACAGGTCTCGGGCCCTCAGGCGGAGCGGCGGGCGCCGGACCCCCAGGTGGAGCGACAGGTCTCGGGCCCTCAGGCGGAGCGGCGGGCGCCGGATCCCCAGGTGGAGTGACAGGTCTCGGGCCCCCAGGCGGAGCGACAGGTCTCGGGCCCTCAGGCGGAGCGGCGGGCGCCGGACCCCCAGGTGGAGCGACAGGTCTCGGGCCCCCAGGCGGAGCGACAGGTCTCGGGCCCCCAGGCGGAGCGGCGGGCGCCGGACCCCCAGATGGAGCGACAGGTCTCGGGCCCTCAGGCGGAGCGGCGGGCACCGGACCCCCAGGTGGAGCGACAAGTCTCGGGCCCTCAGGCGGAGCGGCGGGCGCCGGACCCCCAGGTGGAGCGACAGGTCTTGGGCCCTCAGGCGGAGCGGCGGGCGCCGGACCCCCAGGTGGAGCGACAGGTCTCGGGCCCTCAGGCGGAGCGGCGGGCGCCGGACCCCCAGGTGGAGCGACAGGTCTCGGGCCCCCAGGCGGAGCGACAGGTCTCGGGCCCTCAGGCGGAGCGGCAGGCGCCGGACCCCCAGGTGGAGCAACAGGTCTCGGGCCCTCAGGCAGAGCGGCGGGCGCCGAGTCATCTGGCACGACAGTGGGCTCCGAGTCAACTGGCATGACCGCTGGCACTGGGTCAGACATTGGATCGTCTGACTGGACAGCGGGCATCGGGTCACCAGGCATCAGGTCATTTGGCTCAACAGCGGGCACCGCGTCATCTGGCAAGGCAGTGGGCTCCGAGTCAACTGGTATGACCGCGGGCACTGGGTCAGACATTGGATCGTCTGACTGGACAGCGGGCATCGGGTCACCAGGCATCAGGTCATTTGGCTCAACAGCGGGCACCGCGTCATCTGGCAAGGCAGTGGGCTCCGAGTCAACTGGTATGACCGCGGGCACTGGGTCAGACATTGGATCGTCTGACTGGACAGCGGGCATCGGGTCACCAGGCATCAGGTCATTTGGCTCAACAGCGGGCACCCCGTCATCTGGCAAGGCAGTGGGCTCCGAATCAACAGGCACGACAGTGGGCACCGGGTCATCAGGTACCGGATTGTCTGGCTCGACAGCGGGCACTGGGTCACCAGGCATCAGGTCATTTGGCTTGCCAGCGGGCACCGCGTCATCTGGCAAGGCAGTGGGCACCGGGTCACCAGGCATGACCGCTGGCACTGGGTCAGACATTGGATCGTCTGACTGGACAGCGGGCATCGGGTCACCAGGCATCAGGTCATTTGGCTCAACAGCGGGCACCGCGTCATCTGGCAAGGCAGTGGGCTCCGAGTCAACTGGTATGACCGCGGGCACTGGGTCAGACATTGGATCGTCTGACTGGACAGCGGGCATCGGGTCACCAGGCATCAGGTCATTTGGCTCAACAGCGGGCACCGCGTCATCTGGCAAGGCAGTGGGCTCCGAGTCAACTGGTATGACCGCGGGCACTGGGTCAGACATTGGATCGTCTGACTGGACAGCGGGCATCGGGTCACCAGGCATCAGGTCATTTGGCTCAACAGCGGGCACCGCGTCATCTGGCAAGGCAGTGGGCTCCGAGTCAACTGGTATGACCGCGGGCACTGGGTCAGACATTGGATCGTCTGACTGGACAGCGGGCATCGGGTCACCAGGCATCAGGTCATTTGGCTCAACAGCGGGCACCGCGTCATCTGGCAAGGCAGTGGGCTCCGAGTCAACTGGTATGACCGCGGGCACTGGGTCAGACATTGGATCGTCTGACTGGACAGCGGGCATCGGGTCACTAGGCATCAGGTCATTTGGCTCAACAGCGGGCACCCCGTCATCTGGCAAGGCAGTGGGCTCCGAATCAACAGGCACGACAGTGGGCACCGGGTCATCAGGTACCGGATTGTCTGGCTCGACAGCGGGCACTGGGTCACCAGGCATCAGGTCATTTGGCTTGCCAGCGGGCACCGCGTCATCTGGCAAGGCAGTGGGCACCGGGTCACCAGGCATTGGATCGTCTGGCTCGACAGCGGGCATCGGGTCACCAGGTATGACAGCGGGCACTGGGTCACCAGGCATCAGGTCATTTGGCTCGCCAGTGGGCACCGCGTCATCTGGCAAGGCAGTGGGCACCGAGTCACCAGGTACGACAGCGGGCTCTGAGTCAATTGGCACGACAGCGAGCACCGGATCAGGTACCGGATCATCTGGATCAACAGCGGGCATCGAGTCAACTGGCCTAATAGGATCATCAGGCTGGATCAGTTCATCATGCTGGGTAGAGGCATCAGGCTGAATGCCGGCGTCCGACCGAGTAGAGGCTTCAGGCCGAGTAGAGGCATCAGGCCGAGTAGAGGCATCAGGCCGAGTAGAGGCTTCAGGCCGAGTAGAGGCTTCAGGCTGAACCACGGAAGGCAGGTTCACCAGTTTGGATACTGGCAGGATGGTATTGGTTGGAAAGAATTTTCGCTTTTTTCTGGTTTTAACTACTGGAGCACTGCAAGTAAACGCAGGTCTGCAAACGAATGGAGCAGCTGGAGACAGAGAAGAACTGGAGGATGGAACAGGAGAGGGAGCAGTTGCTACAGAGGGCTTTTTTACAGGGTTAAAGGCAGGATAGGTGCAGCGAGTGGGAACAGGGTACTGACATGCGGTAGATAGCCAAGTATACTGGGCTGTAACTGGAGGAGCTGCTGGGAATACAGGAGAAGAGTTAGAAGCAGGACTGGGTTTTTGTAAGCTGACTGAGGCTGGGTGCAACAAGTCTGTCCATGTCTGCAGTAGGGGTTGAACAAAGCTGAGCTTACACAAAGCCTGTCTGGTCAATGACTGCACTGCGTTTATACAAACTCTTAGTGTCTGTGGTGAACATGTGGAATAACGCTCCAGAAAGTAACCCACATCATCCTCTAATAACCACACCAGGGACTCTACCTGGTCTGCACTAAATGGTGGCAAAAATTCATCCCTGCATTCGGGGGAACCAGATGAAACCAACTCTGCACAAACCTCAATCAAAGACTGCACCTCAGAGAACTCTGTGCCCTGATCTACTAGAACATGAGCGAGCCGTATACATTCTAGCAGTTCATCCCGGGGATACTCCTTCAGAGTTTGATAAGCATACTCCCTGTCATCAAACACTAGCAGAGATAAATACTCAACCTCATCCAGATCCATCCTTCCCATCAACAAACCAAGATGGCTTCCCTGTGCAGCCACTTCTGGTCAGGATTGGCCTTGGTGTAATGTCAGGGCTCCCAGGTATGACCAGAGATGTGTGACTGACGCAGGGAAACGCAGACTTCAGATATGGGATAAACAATATAATTTATTAACACTAACAATACAAACATAAACGCAGTGCAATACTAAACATAATACAGTGCAAACAAACCAAACCAACCACCCACAGATAACAGTACATATAAGCAAGCGTCGTCAGGCAGGCCGGGTCAATATCAATTGGGCAGGTAGGTACAGGGGGAGCAAGCGGAGAATGGTCGGGGTCACAGGCCAGGTTCAGCAGGTAGCAAGCAGCGTAGTACAGAGGGTCAAGCAGAGGGATGGTCAGGGTCACAAGCCAGGGATCAGGACAGGTAGCAAGCAGCGTAGTACAGAGGGTCAGCAAAGGAACAGAAACAGGATGCAGGACAGATACAGGGCCCAGGACAAACACACACCAAGGCAGAGTCTGTGGGTCTGGCCATCCCTTAAATACCCCAGCATAATCAGTTCCAGGTGTTAGCTGGCTGCAAAGTTGAGTCTCTGATTGCTGGGAGCACCCGCTGGCCAGCCCTGGTACTGCAGATCAAAAGGCAGGTGAGTCCCACCATTGCTGGCCAGTCCATTCCTGACAGTGGCTGATACACCACTACTAGTACTTGTCTCAAGGCTTCCCTGAGCACATAGGAGAAAGACACATGACAGAGTGGACTGGAAGGCAGGAAAAGCATTAAGAATAGGTAGGGAATGGTTTAAGGATATGAAGGGAGAAAGGAGGAGGTGGCCATAGCTTAGAGAAACCTTGAGGAGGAACAGAAGTGTGGCAAGAAATTTGGAAAGACATGCAGTGGGCACATACTGTACTGTATCCTACTTGTTTTATCACAGACTCCAGGTTAGTCTCAGGGTTTTGTATCAGCAGAATTTCAGGCAGAGTGCATCACTGGAGCTGCTCAGACAATTGGCAAGTTGACTAAGGAACTTGGTGGAAAAAATGACCTGACACTCATACAATAGGGTATAGAAGAGATGGAGGGGAATTTCAGGGTGACAGCTCAGGACTTATCCTTAGTTGTGGTTAAATGAGATCTGATGCTCTGATTTTTGGTGTATTTTTGTAAATCTGGGGGTTTATATGATTGGCGCTAAAAATCATAAACAGAATAGTTCAAATAATATTCCTTAAAAGTATTCAAGTTCCAAAGGGAGGATCCTTGCACCGTCTCCAGTGTTAGAAAATATCCACACAGCACCACAGTGATAAAGCCAATCCACTGATTGGACCACAATGACCCAGGAAGAGTGGTCAAAAGCTCTTGTCTGATGTTAAGTTTTACCCATTCAATCTTGGCCCTCATAGGGCCCTTCTCTGGAATTCTACAGATGATGATACCCGAATCCTGTGTTTACACAGAGATTCTTTCAGTATCCACAGCACTCATCACACATGCCAACTTCTTGCCTCAGCAAAGATGAGAAGTATGTGCATTATCATGTGATGTACCCTGCAATAAGCTCTATTCTTCGAAAAGATGAATCAATGGAGGACAGAGGGCTCTTGGATCTTAACATAGTTTTGAACAGCTGTGATTGCTATGGAGCTTGGGGGTAGAAGGAACCCCAGCAGAAAGTCTGCTAAGGCCTTAAGGCAAATAAAACAACCCCATTTTGCAGACTATCTAGTAAGAGGAATTTGTTCACATTTCTTAGTAATGTAGATTTATTTCCCTTGCCATCCTAGACAGCACTGAAATTAACCCTGTATGTCTCACACAGTCTACCTCAGGCTGTAAAAACCCCTGGGACACATGTGCCAAACTAAAAAATTGTAAAAGCAGGGACAGGGGCAGACTGACAACTCATGGGGCCCCTGAGCAATAGGGAATCTCTGGGGCCCTGTGTCCTTGCCCAAACTCAAAAAAGCCTATGAAAAAGGTACTAGGGCATCTCATGGGGCTCCCTACTGACCCCGGGCCCTCAGGCAGTGCCCGAGTTTCCAAATGGTCAGTCCACCCCTGAGCAGGGATTAATTTAATGCTTATAGTGAAACATTTGAAATGTTCTATTTCTTAAAAAAAAAAAGCCTAGTGGGTACATCTCTGTGATGTACAGAAAGTGCTGACATTTACAAAGAAACAAAATAAAATTACCAGCAAATTACACTTCATTCCTAGCTCCTTTTTAGGGGGAATAAATTAAGGAGAATTAAGGGTTTAATAAAATTGCCCAAACAGTGAGAATTGACTTTACCTTGTTCTTGTCCATTTTAATTTAGCAGTGCTACCCCAATATCTATCTGAATATTCTGCTATAAAGTTTACATAAGCATGTACTGTATATTGTTATACAGAATATGGTATTAACTAGTTTACATCTTATGATCTAAATATACTAAGTACTGGATTTCAATGTAATTTATTTTTAGTTAGAAGGTTCTAGGCCTAACAGAAATAATAATATTTGTAATAATTCTGTATCATGCAATATTTTAATAGGGCACAGTGTATATGTTTGTTAATGTCTCTAGAGAATTGCTAACATGTAGTGGGATGCTGAATAAAAATTCTAAATTAATTTATAAAGATTAAAATTGCAATGTCAGCATGGGCACTCGATTAAATTTAGGGTATGCTGTTGACATTTATAACCTGCAATAATTTTAACCACTTCCTTACCTGGACAATTCTGACACTTCTCTCATATATGTAAACTATTTTTTTTCTGGAAAATTATATAGTACCCCCAAACATTCTATATTTTTTGCAGCAGATGTCCTAGAAAATAAAATAGCGGTCACTGCAATTTTTTATGTCACATGGTATTTGCGCAGCAATTTTTCAAATGCAATTTAAAAAAAAACACTTTTATGAATTAAAAAATGAATTTTATAAAATATGAAATATGATGCTATGCCGAGTAAATACTCAATATGTCATGCTTTAAAATTGCGCACGCTTGTGGAATGGTGCTTAACAATTTCCATAGGAGACTCTTTAAAAATTTCTAAAAGTTACCAGTTTAGAGTTACAGAGGAGATCTAGTGCTAGAATGATTGCTCTCGCTCTGACATTCGTGACAATACTTCACAAGGGCGGTTTGAACACTGTATATATAAAAAACATGGGAGAAGTCAAAGATCACTTTGCCTTCTTGCCTTCTCACACCTGATTTAAACCTCTAATTGCCATACTACTGTGTTGCAGTTGTATGCATTGCATGACAATCATGCGTTTAAATTAGGTGTTGAGGAGGCCAAATATTGCCTCCTCACTACCTGTCATACACACTCAGATCACTTATCAGAGGAGCAACAGTGCCTGCTGCTCTTGGTCATGAGCCTTTAGTTGCATCTGGCAGCGGTACCCTTAGGGCTCATTCACGTGTAAAAATTGAGGGAGCGGTAAAACCCTGTGTTCGAGTCATGGAATTACCACCCAGTCCTTACCCCCTTTGGCTGCTAAGGCAGCAGACAAATGTGTAAACCCCCTGTTGCTTTTGGTGGGTAATACTACCTACCAATCGTGACCCATTCAAGTAAATGGGGCCACTCTGCAAGAGTCCTAAAACTGCAAGGGCTTCTGCGGGGTTAAATCAAGTGGTGAGAGAGCAAAACAATGCTGCCTGCTTTAACCCCTTGTTTGCTCTACTGCACAAGGTTGCAGGTCACTTGCAGAGCAGCCTCATTCTTTTGAATGGGTCATGCTAGACAGGTGCTACACCCACCAACCACGACAGGGCGTATAACCCCTGCTGTAACATGTGCACACCCCTGGACACTGCAGCTAAAGGAGGTGAGGTTGGGGCGGGGGCAGTAAAAACACGTCTTAACTATGGGGTTTTACTACACCCCAAACTGCAAATGTAATTGAATCCTTTCTGTTCTGAGCCCCCTATAAGGCTGCTTTCACTGATGTGCTGCAGCATGGGGCATCTGCAACTTTCCTAGGTTAGCTGAACTTCTATTATATCCTGCAGGTGTGATGCACTTCCTGAAAGTGCATTGAGGAGTTTTGGTGCTCTTTTAGAAAGTACACCAAACCTGCAGGACGTAATAGACATCTATAGATAAGTGCAGAAAACCTGCACCTGCAGTGTGGGTAACTCGCAGATCATCAGTGTGAAAGCAACCCTATACTATTATGCCCAGTGTATTGCTTCACACTGACCTGAAGATCTCTTTTTTCCTGGTGCTGACACCACTCTGGAGACCACTAGCCAGGATAAAAGGTGGAATGCAGTTGGTATCACTCAGCATAGTGCAGAATGAAATGAAAACGAGAAGCACACCAACCTTGCGCATTACCTCAGTAACCAAAATTTATTAATTGTAAAAAATATACTCACAAACAGCGAATGAAATCAGGCATGTAAGTCCTCACAGGGGACTTGAAGATAGCGTGAGTCCCATCAAGGGAGCTATCTTCAAGTCCCTGTGAGGACTTACATGCCTGATTTCATTCGCTGTTTGTGAGTATATTTTTTACAATTAATAAATTTTGGTTACTGAGGTAATGCGCAAGGTTGGTGCGCTTCTCGTTTTCATTTCATTCTGCAGTATTGATCGGGCTTCCCCAGCCTTGTTTTGGAGCCGCACAGCCCTTTATGCATTGGTGGACGATTTCTCCAGGCCTGGTTCCATCTATTCGCCACCTGTCTGAGTCCTAGAGCGCAGGAGAATTCGTCTTTGATCACTCTGCATAGGACAGGAGCCAGCACTACAGAGGAGGCATCAGCTTTTACCATACTACAGCTCAAACTTTACAAGTAGTCCCTTTGCATTGCACTCTGTTTGATGCTCTAGGATGGCGGGTCAGCAAGGCCAGACCTCAATCTACCAGACTGGTAGATCATGATCTACAGGTTGCTGACCCCAATTTAAAGGATACTGTATGTCCACCTTTAAGAACATGTTAGATGTTCCATGTTACACCCATTCACCTGCTCTCTACCCCAGAGCCTCCATCTGTGAGAGTGGGAAGGGTTCCTCTCCTCCACAGCCAACATCACATTTAAAATCTGTGCATGAATAAACTACATGTTCCACCTTCGACTGTGGCAGATGGTTTGTAGTTCTCAATGGACTATGAGTGTGTTGATCAGTGCACTCATAGTTAATGAACACAACCTCTATCTTTCTAATTAAAAGCCCATATGGAGGAAAGGCAGAAAGCTGGTGAATGTGTCTGCAGAAGCCTGACATTGACCTGCAATCCACTGATTGCCAGTGCAATGCTTTGCAAGATTCTTTGGAAAAAAATAAGGAATGTACATTTTTTTCCTGCAAAAATATATGCATTTATAATTTTTTTCTTAGAGGTAATCTTAGCCTTTAAGCATAATAAACTGTGGAGAGGCATCCTACATATTTTTAGGTAGATACAACTGTCAAAAAGAAAAATAACTGCATAATGTAATTTTTAAATACATTTGAATATAATAGCTAATAAATATATAGTAGGTGTAACAAAACTGAAATTCATTTTTCTTTTTTTAAATTATCACCACCTCATCTACTCCTCTGAGTCTCCATCAAACTGTCATATTACTGCAGATGCAGAAATTTTCCCAATGTCCTAATAAAATCTCTAAATAAAGGAATTGTGTAGTTTTATTGCATGTTTTTGATTCACAAAAATTACATAGAACTGTTATATATTTAGCAGTAATTGAAAAATCAGCAACAGAACCTCCACAGGCTTTTTTTTTTTTGCAGTTGTTAAAAGCTGATAAAAAATAGAAATCAATAACGCCCTCTTACAATATCCTCTCTTCTAACAGATAAGGAAATATATTAATTAATCAGTTTACACAGGCTGTCAACAATCATGCAGACAATGTAGACAGTTTGGTTTGCAAACTAAGTATTATGGATGCACTTTGTAACAAATATTAACTTTATTTATAATAAATAAAATTGATCAAAACTAAATATAGTTTTCTAGTAGGCATGTGTATGAACTATTTGATAATAATCCCCATGCTAAGATACTAAAAATACATTTGGAGCTCCTTTTTCAAATGGTCTGTTTGCCATTTCAATAATGCACTGTAGTGACTTGGGATTGCACTCTGCGCTATTTCCCCCAACACTCCAAACACAACTATTCATTTTTATAAAGAAAAAACACAACATCAAAATTACGTAAATTGGCCGCAGCACTTTTACTGGTTTTGAATAGATTAAACCAAACAAATATCATATCTAGAGATGAGCGAATCGAACCAGGCGAACCGGAATTCGAGTCGAATTTCAGGAAATATTCGATTCGCGGCGAAACCGAAATTTTGCCTACTTCGGGTGCGCGAATCGAAAATTTCCCGATCAGCCGGCAAAAGTGTCCCTGCAGTGAGTTCCGCTATTTCTGACAGTTCTCTGACAGAAGGAACACATGTTTAGCGGTTGAAACATTGTATCTATTAGTTTACATTTAGGATACAGATGTTTCAACCACTGTTCATGTGAAGAAGCTGTGAGAGAACTGTCAGAAATAGAGGAACTCTGCACATACACTTTTTGCCGGCTTGGAATTATTCTTCTTTTCATCCTACTTCTTCTTCTTCTTCATCTTCATCCTCAGAAGAAGAGGATGAGGATGAGGATGAAGAAGAAGAAGAAGAAGTAGGATGAAAAGAAGAATAATTCCAAGCCGGCAAAAAGTGTATGTGCAGAGTTCCTCTATTTCTGACAGTTCTCTCACAGCTTCTTCACATGTACAGCGGTTGAAACATCTGTATCCTAAATGGAAACTAATAGATACAAATTGTATCTATTAGTTTCCATTTAGGATACAGATGTTTCAACCGCTGTACATGTGAAGAAGCTGTGAGAGAACTGTCAGAAATAGAGGAACTCTGCACATACACTTTTTGCCGGCTTGGAATTATTCTTCTTTTCATCCTACTTCTTCTTCTTCTTCTTCTTCATCCTCATCCTCATCCTCTTCTTCTGAGGATGAGGATGAGGATGAAGAAGAAGAAGAAGCAGTAGGATGAAAATAAGAATAATTCCAAGCCGGCAAAAAGTGTATGTGCAGAGTTCCTCTATTCTGCAGATACACTTAGAGGAGCTCTGCACATACACTTTTTGCCTGTTTGGAATTAATCTTATTTTCATCCTACTTCTTCTTCTTCTTCTTCTTCTTTATCCTCATCCTCAGAAGAAGAAGAAGAGGATGAAGAAGAAGAAGAAGAAGTAGGATGAAAATAAGAATAATTGCAAGCCGGCAAAAAGTGTATGTGCAGAGTTCCTCTATTCTGCAGATACACTTAGAGGAGCTCTGCACATACACTTTTGCCGGCTTGGAATTAATTTTATTTTCATCCTACTTCTTCTTCTTCTTCTTCTTCTTCATCCTCATCCTCATCCTCAGAAGAAGAAGAAGAGGATGAGGATGAGGATGAAGAAGATGAAGAAGAAGAAGAAGTAGGATGAAAATAAGAATAATTCCAAGCCGGCAAAAAGTGTATGTGCAGAGCTCCTCTAAGTGTATCTGCAGAGCTCTTCTAAGTGTATCTGCAGAATAGAGGAACTCTGCACATACACTTTTTGCCGGAAACCGCTGTATGGAGGGAATGTCATGGAACTGTCAGAAATAGACTATTAATGACAGTTCTGGGACTGTCCTTCCATACAGCGGTTGAAACATTGTATGTATTTGTTTCCATAAATGGATCCATTTATGGAAACAAATACATACAATGTTTCAACCGCTGTATGGAAGGACAGTCCCAGAACTGTCATAAATAGTCTATTTCTGACAGTTCTATGACATTCCCTCCATACAGCGGTTGAAACAGCTGTATGGAGTGAATGTCCCAGAACTGTCAGAAATAGACTATTTATGACAGTTCTGGGACATTCACTCCATACAGCGGTTGAAACATTGTATCTATTTTTTTCAATAAATGACATTCTGCAGATACACTTAGAGGAGCGCTGCAGATACACTTTTTGCCGGCTTGGAATTATTCTTATTTTCATCCTACTTCTTCTTTTTCTTCTTATGAGGATGAGGATGAAGAAGAAGAAGTAGGATGAAAATAAGATTAATTCCAAGCCGGCAAAAAGTGTATCTGCAGCGCTCCTCTAAGTGTATCTGCAGAATGTCATTTATGGAAAAAAATAGATACAATGTTTCAACCGCTGTATGGAGTGAATGTCCCAGAACTGTCATAAATAGTCTATTTCTGACAGTTCTGGGACATTCACTCCATACAGCTGTTTCAACCGCTGTATGGAGGGAATGTCATAGAACTGTCAGAAATAGACTATTTATGACAGTTCTGGGACTGTCCTTCCATACAGCGGTTGAAACATTGTATGTATTTGTTTCCATAAATGGATCCATTTATGGAAACAAATACATACAATGTTTCAACCGCTGTATGGAAGGACAGTCCCAGAACTGTCATAAATAGTCTATTTCTGACAGTTCTATGACATTCCCTCCATACAGCGGTTGAAACAGCTGTATGGAGTGAATGTCCCAGAACTGTCAGAAATAGACTATTTATGACAGTTCTGGGACATTCACTCCATACAGCGGTTGAAACATTGTATCTATTTTTTTCCATAAATGACATTCTGCAGATACACTTAGAGGAGCGCTGCAGATACACTTTTTGCCGGCTTGGAATTATTCTTATTTTCATCCTACTTCTTCTTTTTCTTCTTATGAGGATGAGGATGAAGAAGAAGAAGTAGGATGAAAATAAGATTAATTCCAAGCCGGCAAAAAGTGTATCTGCAGCGCTCCTCTAAGTGTATTTGCAGAATGTCATTTATGGAAAAAAATAGATACAATGTTTCAACCGCTGTATGGAAGGACAGTCCCAGAACTGTCATAAATAGTCTATTTCCGACAGTTCTGGGACATTCACTCCATACAGCTGTTTCAACCGCTGTATGGAGGGAATGTCATAGAACTGTCAGAAATAGACTATTAATGACAGTTCTGGGACTGTCCTTCCATACAGCGGTTGAAACATTGTATGTATTTGTTTCCATAAATGAATCCATTTATGGAAACAAATACATACAATGTTTCAACCGCTGTATGGAAGGACAGTCCCAGAACTGTCATAAATAGTCTATTTCTGACAGTTCTATGACATTCCCTCCATACAGCGGTTGAAACAGCTGTATGGAGTGAATGTCCCAGAACTGTCAGAAATAGACTATTTATGACAGTTCTGGGACATTCACTCCATACAGCGGTTGAAACATTGTATCTATTTTTTTCCATAAATGACATTCTGCAGATACACTTAGAGGAGCGCTGCAGATACACTTTTTGCCGGCTTGGAATTATTCTTATTTTCATCCTACTTCTTCTTTTTCTTCTTATGAGGATGAGGATGAAGAAGAAGAAGTAGGATGAAAATAAGATTAATTCCAAGCCGGCAAAAAGTGTATCTGCAGCGCTCCTCTAAGTGTATCTGCAGAATGTCATTTATGGAAAAAAATAGATACAATGTTTCAACCGCTGTATGGAGTGAATGTCCCAGAACTGTCATAAATAGTCTATTTCTGACAGTTCTGGGACATTCACTCCATACAGCTGTTTCAACCGCTGTATGGAGGGAATGTCATAGAACTGTCAGAAATAGACTATTAATGACAGTTCTGGGACTGTCCTTCCATACAGCGGTTGAAACATTGTATGTATTTGTTTCCATAAATGGATCCATTTATGGAAACAAATACATACAATGTTTCAACCGCTGCATGGAAGGACAGTCCCAGAACTGTCATTAATAGTCTATTTCTGACAGTTCCATGACATTCCCTCCATACAGCGGTTGAAACAGCTGTATGGAGTGAATGTCCCAGAACTGTCAGAAATAGACAGAAACTGTAACAGAACTGTCCTTCTTCTCATCCTTCTTCTTCTCATCCTTCTTCTCATCCTTCTTCTCATCCTTCTCCTTCTTCTCATCCTTCTCCTTCTTCTCATCCTTCTCCTTCTCCTTCTTCTCATCCTTCTTCTCCTTCTTCTCATCCTTCTCCTTCTTCTCATCCTTCTCCTTCTCCTTCTTCTCATCCTTCTCCTTCTCCTTCTTCTCATCCTTCTCCTTCTCCTTCTTCTCATCCTTCTCCTTCTCCTCATCCTTCTCCTTCTCCTTCTTCTCATCCTTCTCCTTCTCCTTCTTCTCATCCTTCTCCTTCTCCATCTTCTCATCCTTCTCCTTTTCCTTCTTCTCATCCTTCTCCTTCTCCTTCTCCTTCTTCTCATCCTTCTCCTTCTTCTCATCCTTCTCCTTCTTCTCATCCTTCTCCTTCTCCTTCTTCTCATCCTTCTCCTTCTTCTCATCCTTCTCCTTCTTCTCATCCTTCTTCTTCTCATCCTTCTCCTTATCCTTCTCCTTCTCCTCATCCTTCTCCTTCTCCTCATCCTTCTCCTTCTTCTCATCCTTCTCCTTCTCCTTCTTCTCATCCTTCTCCTTCTCCTTCTTCTCATCCTTCTCCTTCTCCATCTTCTCATCCTTCTCCTTCTCCTTCTTCTCATCCTTCTCCTTCTTCTCATCCTTCTCCTTCTCCTTCTTCTCATCCTTCTCCTTCTTCTCATCCTTCTCCTTCTTCTCATCCTTCTCCTTCTCCTTCTTCTCATCCTTCTCCTTCTTCTCATCCTTCTCCTTCTCCTTCTCCTTCTCTTTCCTCATCTCCAAGGGCATTTAAATTAAAGGTACAGTGTTCTGCACTAATTTAAAGGCTCTCTGAAGCCTAGAAACCCTTTTTATAAGTCATCTTCGTAGCGAAGAAATTCGCATCGAATCGAATTTCACACTGGAATTCGCCGAATCAGCCGAATCGAATTTTTGAGAAATTCGCTCATCTCTAATCATATCCATCAAAATAGAAAATATTACTTCAAATAATGTTTAGCCATAATGACTCAAGCAAATGAATAACTTCAAAATATAATAAAGCCCCATTTCATTAAAAGGTGATAAACCAGATAAAGTGCTTGCAAAGTGTGGGAGTTTGGGTTAGCTTCTTTTGTGTCCTCTGACCAACAGCAAGAAGCTTAGTGCAGTGGACTCTTTACAGTATATACTGAGCCTCCACTGCTTCCAGAAAGTTCCCTCACACCTCATTGGACATCTTTACCTGTCTCAAGATCTGGGAGGAAAAATTATGTTCAATAATTTGTATTGAAAACTACAAAAATTACAATGCAGAAAACATAAAGGATGTTCAGGCAATTTCACATACGGTAGAAGATTAGGTGATGTGCAATGTAAGAGCACAGTTTGCATTTAAACAGGATTAATACAGATAGGTGTAGTAAAAAAGAAATGCCCAAATAATAACAGGCACTGGAATAGGGCATGCATTATACAGAACGATATGATTTCTCATACCAAGTGAACCATGGATACCAACTGGCTAAGATTGAGCGTAGGTATCCCTTGCTTGTCGCTAGCATCTGATTGTATAGACCATGTGTGTGCCCCAGGCTAATTACATCTGATCTAGTTAGAGAGTCAGAAAGTTTTCAGTGACATACTATGACTAGTCTGGCAGCTAGCAATATATGCATCAGAAGACACTTAAAAGGGGCTGGACTATTTTCGATACTGATATTTAGTAGAGACAGAGGTATCAATTTTGTTTAGGTGATATGGGGTGATCTAGCACCAAAGAGTGATTTTGTGGAACAATTCCCAAAGGTTTGCAGAACAGGTTGCCTTCAATGTGGCACCCAAGGCCGTTACCTAGCACATTATAAAAAAGAGAGATGCCTTTAACAGACAGGTTATCCTTAATCAAAAATGTCCATGCATGGCTATGGATGGTTATATGAAGGTACAGGTTGTGCAGCCAAGGACTATGTGTGGTGAGCTACTGGGTCCACAGCCATGGCACCATTTTGCCAAGGCTTCCCCTTGCAACAGTGGATCTGTTGCTGACAGGTGTAAAGAGGTGCTTCAGCAAGCTGCAATGACCCGCTGTTCCCAGTCCAGTACATGGAGCTGCAGGGCTAAGCGCCCATGCTGTGAGCTGGCCGGCCATTCCCCCATGTGAGGAAAATTTAAACGGCAGCACATCAAAATGAATCCTCATTTAAAATTTGTACATTTGCAAGAAAGTGTGTCCCCTTTTACATTCTTGCAGCATGCACTATGACATTTTTATTTTTTTACTTTGTTATGCTTTTCCCCAATAACATTTAGTAATATCTGTGACTTTTTTATGCAGTTGTTTTTCCTTGCATGAAATCTTCCCTCTATTATAATCACTTATTTTTTTTATTTTTTTTACATCTTTCATGTTTTTACATACCAGCATAAACATTTAGACTGGTTAAGGTTCCTCTCATCAAGGATGATGAAGAGCCTGATGCTGGTCAACATTAATCTAGGGTGCTTTGGCAGGCACCCTGCATTTTTGGGGGAACCTCTCCTTAAAGCACCTCCAAATGCTGGCCTGGAATGGTATCAACATAGGAGTGGACTGTCTGCTCCCTTGCTATGAGAATAGTAGACTATGCTGCTTAGTTTGGGGAGGGGAAACAAAAAAAAAAAAAAAGGATTGACTGCTCTCTATTTAAGGTGTTAAAATTGTTTATACACAGTTCCAGCACCATGGACAGCAATTGTCCACAAGTGAATAAATACTGTAGATTTGTTGTTTGAAGGTTGTAAAGGCTCAGGATTTTTTTAACCTTCATGCATGAAGATCCAAAACATTCTGTGTGCAGCAGCACCACTAATATTTACCTGAGCTCCATCACGATCCAGTGCCTCCAGTCCCTCGGCTCTCCAGGGACTCTTTATCCTCATTTTCTGAGACAGCTGTGATAGCTATTGATGCCCGCTGCTGTCAATCACAGCCAGTGATCCAATGAGAAGAGAGAAGGGGCAGGGCCAAGCTGCAGCTTTGTGTGTGAATGAACATGCAGAGCATCGGCTTAAGAGAGAGCCTGCTTGAGTGCCCCCATAGCAAGCATAGCTTGCTCTGGGGGACTCTTGGCAGAAGGGAGGGGCCTGGAGTGCCAACAGAGAGCCTGAGAAGAGGAGGATAAGGGCTACTCTGTACAATTACCACTGTACAGAGCAGGTAAGTATAACATGTTTGCTAATTTTTTTTAAATTGCATTTAATATCACTTTAACAAGATTTGCTCCAAACATTGCAGCACAAATTCATCCAATTCATCCAAAGGGGAAAAACAGCTTCTACCGTGATATCAAGATTTGCCCTGGCAGGTTTTTAACTAACAAGTTTCTACCAGAGAATGTCATACAATATATAAGATGGATCCGGACAGAAAATGCTGGGTGAATCCAGTTAAATTTTACCTATTTTTTATTATGTCTATTTTCCCCAATGAATAATTGCTGAATGCACCACTGTACCAGATGTGCACATATTTGCATGCATTGTTGTAAGTTGCAAAATGTTGTAAGAATATGACTTCAGCAATAGTTCCTAGATGCTTATGCTGCATTATCAGTAATATTAATGTAATACTTAATAATAACGAGATATCTGAAACAGAGAGAGTGAAACCTTCTTTTAAGGGTTATAGCAGGCAGGGAGATCTGGGAACCCAGGATCCAAAAGTTTATGATAGTCTTGTGTCAATGAGCTTTGACAGAATCAAATAGCATCATTAGATAGCATCAGTTTGACATCAGTTTTAGATACTTCTGAGAGAAGTCCAAATTTTACAGGTGCATTTACCTGCAGGTTACACCCATCTAACCTGCATTTAACCTGCATAGACCTGTATAGGAGTTCCAAACCTGCCTGCAGTGAACAAAAGCCCACAGATATAGGACCTAATACACAACTTACCAATCAATCTAAAATATGGTGCACACTTTGATGTATTTTATGAGACAGGAGAATATTTAAAGTACATCCTAAATAAAGTTTTTTTGGGGGAATTTGTGGATTGGGTGGGGGTCTAATGTATACAAGGTAAGAATAGACACCTTGCTGTGTATTGTTCCTTCAGCAAAAGTTGCTTTCCTACAGTGGTTAGCACTTCCATCTAGCAGCCGTAGGGTTTTTGGTTCAAATCCCAACAACAGCACTACCTGCCTAGAGTTTGCATGTTCTCCCTGTGCCTGTGTGGGTTTCCGCCCACACTCCAAAAACATGTTAGGTTAATTAGCTCCTGTCTAAAACTGGCCCTAGTATGTGTATGAATGTGAGTTAAGGACCTTAGATTATAAGCTCCTTGAGGGCAGGGACTCATGTCAATGTGCAATATATATGTGTAAATTGACAGTGCTATATAAGTACCTTTAATAAATAAAATGCAGAACTTCTTAACATTCCGCTGTTTATATATTTCTTCACTTTTCATGATGCCTTTAACTGTCAAAACAAGGTGTCCAAATCAAATCAACTATCACACAAGGCAAAGTGTGCCTATGTTATCTTCACACATCTACTCATGTGGAGGAGAAAAGGTTTTTTATTTGTATTTCCCCTCTGTAAGCACAGATACTCCTTTCACCTCTGCTAGTCTCATACTTTACTAAATCAGTTGCACTGGCTGATAAGTTGCTCAGAAATAAAAAGGCTTTGAAGGAATTCTAGATGAGAATGTCCCCAGAAAAGTAATAAAGGCAAGCACAACTTCACAGGTGAGCCAATTTCCCTCCACCAAAGAAAATTCAAACTATTTTTTGTTAATATACTATTTTATTTTTTATGTGAGTGATAAAAAAGACTCACAACTGTTTTGCTGCCTTTTCTTTTCCCCATGTTGTTCTTTCTACCAGAAGTACTTTTAGAGTATATCTGTGATATACTGATAATATTTTGTAGCTTCTTCAAACTAATCCTTCAGCCCCTGAGTCCAGTTGAATGTAACTAACTACTACTAGTTACATTTATAGTAATTTTACACTCTAAATTGGTCCTTTTAGTGATTTAGTATACATGCTTAGCTTCAGAAGACAGACAGTAATTAGAAAATGCTAAACCTTTCTGCTGTTTCTTGCAAATCTGTCATTTCAGAAATGGTACTTTGACAAAATCTTGTTTATAAAAAATGGACATTGCTACATGACGTACAGAGAAATGAGAGATTGCTCTTTGACAAGAAAGAGGCAGAAAAAATGTACATTGCAACAGGGGCCTTGAAATTCAATTTGCCTTTTAAGCATTTAAGCATTCAGTCTGGAGCTCAAAGACCTTCTGCTATACATTCTTTTCTTAAGAAATGAATGAATCAGTTGCTATGATGCTGATAATGGATTGCAGCTTTAGAACAAAACAGTGACGTAAACCAGAGACATTAGTATAACTTTACATGCAATAACATTGTATGTAAATTATCACTCATCTCTTTTTGTCTGAGCACCTGGTGAAATTATACTCTGTATGAGTGTTAGTAAAAGAAGACTTTGAGAAAGCAAAAAAATGTGCAGATATAATGGCAAAATTACTAAATTACTTTGTATTCTAGTATACAGCAGAATAATAATTATATTTTTATTTTATATTCTAGTAAAATTAAAATCAAAGTCAGTTGTAGTTGAGAAAACAAACAGTGAACTTGTAATGCAAATGAGTTTTATAGACCTCATATTCCAGACAGCTTGAAACATGTAAGTTTGCTGCAAGCATAAGGTGAATAAACACCTAAACTGGTAAAGTATGCCTCACTAAAATAATCAACTCTGTGCTGAACTCTGCCACAAATCACAAAGGATTTTTGTTATACATAGCGACCACCTTCTTGTGATAATCATTACCATGTGTGCCATAAACAGGTGAAGATTTGAATGTATGTTAAACAATTATAAATGTTAAAAAACAAAAGTGTCCATAAATATAAGTCCTTTAAAAATGCCTCTAAAATAAAATGTCCTATGTGCATATCCCTTTTGGAGCCTAGACAGGGCTTTCACTTCACCAATGTTTCAAGATCTCATCAAGCATCCAGGATCAATCCATATAACCAGTTTAAAAAGATGCAAAAGAAGCATTATTGTTCTCTCTACCAATCAAAATATTTATTAATGAATAAAAATGTGCTTACATAAAGACGGATCACTTTCACTTTAAATCACACATGCTGGGGAACTGCACACTGCAGTAAGACTATAAGCCTACCACCGCTACACAGTCTTCTGCTCATTTCTCCTGAAGCCCAAGGTAGCACCCTCTCTCACCAGCAACCTTCCTTTACTCCACCGAACATGTTTTGTCATCATAACATCATTAGGGACATTTATATCTTTATTTATAAGTTTGGTGGATCTGCATGCAGACTCTATGCTGTGTATCTCAGGACTCTAGCACTGGAGGACTTGCTACAGAGCAGGGGCGGACTGACAACTCATGGGGCCCCTGGGCAATAGGGGATCATGGGGCCCCTGTGTCCTTGCCCAAATTTAAAAAAGCCTATGAAAAAGGTTCTAGGGGCATCTCATGGGGCCCCCTACTGACCCTGAGTGCCCGAGTTTCCAAATGGTCAGTCCACTCCTGCTACAGAGCTTGCAGCATAAAAATGTCAAATATCACAATGGGGTTAATTATAAAGGAGTGGAACATGTTCAGCTTGCAAAGGGAAATTTCATACAACTACAGCTGTATATTGTATATTTTATTTATCACTTTATTGACAAACCATATACAGTAAGTGTGAGTTAGAGCTGGAAGGTTGGTTATCCCTTATATTTTGTAGTGCTCATCAAAGGTACCTACTGTAACTATGCTTGTCCTTTTCCATCAGCTCCTCCATTCGCAGAAGACCTGCTACAGCTTCTATGAATGAAACACAATTTATATATGGAAGATGGGCGGATGATTGAAAAGTCCTTCCCCCTCCTTTCATAGCAATAATTTCATAAACCGTGACCATTGTACTTACCCTAATGTAAGCTACAATATAATGAATAACACTAAATAAACCCCTAATGGGAAATCACAGTCTCATGCTTAGGTATCATTTGTACCAGATTTTAACAATACTTCACCTGGACTTAGCAGCACTGCAATCCCATTGCTGAACATTTCTAGCGTGATGTAATATACTCTTTCTATGCTTCCTGTATTACCATTTATATTCAAAATTTCAAAGCAGGTTTGATGGAATCTCATTGATGGATGTGTTGAATCAATGCAATCACTTTGATACAATCAGTTTTATGAATAAGATACAGCAATGGTAAGTGCAATTGGAATACTAATTCATGGGGTTCCTATATCACCAGAATACCAGTAAAAGGAAGACATAGGCATATAGAGCTCCCAGCAGTGTATGGAATCCTGTGTGCTAAAGAAAGCTAACCATCCTCATATGACTTCTATAGATAAGCCTCACTTGAGATAGATAGTGTAGGGTGGATCATAGATTGAATGCCTTGCTCTCAGCTTCAACACAGTTACATCAAAGTCTACTCAGGTAGAACCAACTGATAGCATGACTACATGACTGTTAAGTATATGGTCTGCCCCTTCTCCACATGTGGACACATTGGCTTCCCTGCATGTGTACTTCTGTACTGATGTTTGAGCTATCAGTTGGTTCTACCTGAGTGGACTTTGATGTACCTGTGTTGAAGCTGAATGCAAGGCATTCAATCTATGCTCCACCCTACACTATCTATATAAAGTGAGGCTTATTCCTCTGTACTAGTAATTATATGATGTGTTTGTGGTATCTATAGGCAGTACAGGTCCAAAATGGCAGTACCGATCCAAAATGCAACAGCCTGACTGGTTTTCCTGATGGCTGTGTCAGCCTCTATCAGCCTGTGAGGATTATTCCTCTGTACCAGTAATTATACTAGAGGATTTAGTGGTATCCATATGAGTCATATGGTTTCTTTCTTTAGCACACAGTGTACCATACATTGGTGAGAGTCTGACTAGCTATATGCTTATCTCACAGCTGAACCTTTATCTCCATATGGGATCCTGCAAATCTACAACATAGTTGTATTCATACATATAATGGAATATGGACTGAGTGTCCCTTTATATGGATTTGGATGTGGCAGAGCATTACCATATAAGGCTTATATATACATACACTGTATTGCCAAGAGTATTGGGACACCCCTCCAAACCATTGGATTCAGGTGTTACAATCACCTCCATGACCACAGGTGTATAAAATCAAGCACCTAGGCATACAGACTGCTTCTACAAACATTTGTGAAAGAATGGGTCGCTCTCAGGGGCTCAGTGTCCATCTGTGCAATTTCCTTGCTACTAAATATTTAATGATCAACTGCTAGTGGTATTATAACAAAGTGGAAGCAACTGGGAACAACAGCCACTCAGCCACAAAGTTGTAGGCCATGTAAAATGGCAGAGCAGGGTCAGTGCATGCTGAAACACACAGTGCACAGAAGTGGCCAACTGTCTGCAGAGTCAGTAGCTAAAGATAATCACCAAGTGCAATGCAAAGCATTGGATGCAGTGGTGTAAAGCACATGGCCACTGGACTCTAGAGTAGTGGAGACATGTTTTCTGGAGTGATGAATCACGCTTCCATTTCATGCTCCCAGCTTTGTGGAAACAGTTTGGAGATGGCCACTTCCTGTTCCAACATGACTGCACACCAATGCACAAAGCAAGGTCCATAAAGACATGGATGAGTGAGTTTGGGGTGGAAGTGCTTGACTGGCCTGTACAGAGTCTTGATCTCAACCCTTTGGGATGAATTAGAGAGGAGACTGTGAGCCAGGCCTTCTCGTCCGACATTAGTGCCTGACCTCACAAATGTGCTTCTGGAAGAATGATCAAACATTCCCATAGACACACTCCTAAACCTTGTGGACGGCCTTCCCAGAAGAGCTGAAGCTGTTATAGTTGCAAAGCTTAGGCCAACTCAATATTGAACCCTATGGACTAAGACTGGGATGGCATTAAAGTCCATGTGCGTGTAAAGGCAGGCGTCCCAATACTTTTGGCAATATAGTGTATAAGCTTACGCTTAGATTATGAAGCTTTTCACCCCTGTACACATGGATATTTACTTATGAGTGCACTTATTATCAGGCTTGTCATTATTTACCTATACTTTACAGACATTTGAAACCCATAGGCAGTTACTGGTACAAGTAGTTATTTTCTTGGCCAAGATTTTTTATTGTTCTTTGTTTATGCTTTTACTATGTTAATAATGAAGTGTATTATGTTTTATATTATTCCACCTGAGCATGTCATGACAATTGTTTTATTTTTCATAGGGGTTGGTAGTAAAAGTCAGGTTTTTTATTTTTTATTTTTGGTGGATCTTTGTTGACACACCAATGACTCCCCCCAATATTATCAGCATTTCTTTTGGTTAATTTATTGCTTTGGTATATTTTCAGTTCTTTTCAGTTCTATACTAGGTCCTTGGTTTGAGGTTGGTTTTATTTGGGTTTTCTATACTGAAAAGGTGATACAAGAGCTTTTGAAACAAATATGTAGTACATCCTTCGGTGGTAGAATCAGTCATCTCCATTCACTCCAACTGAACAAGCATTTCACTTGCTGAAGACAAAACATAAAACAGCTGCAGTGAAGCTTTGGTAAATATGTGATATGAATAATATACTGTGCTAAGTGTATGTATCACACAGTATTCCACAGTATACAGAGGACCCTTGAGGTGGGACTGTGGCTTACGCATGTATTTGCAGATGTGTGCAAACAAAACCCTCTGTTTTTAACGCAAACTGTTAGACAGGGCCATTGTTTTGCAAGCTGGCTGGTAAGTGTTGCTGGGAAATCCTTTTTTTGTCTGTGATGTACATTGCCCTTCCATGCGCGCCTTACTGCTAAGGCTGGTTATAGGTTAGAACAATTGCCATTTTTGTGTAAGTGTATGTATCACCAAACAAAATAAATAAAGCGGTTGTAAACCTCAGACATGAAATATTAACAAAGAATATGCCTGTATAGTATGTGTTTGTCTCAATCCAGAACACTAAAGGGTTTATTTATTAAAGCTGAAGAGTGCAAAATCAGGCTCACTTCTGCATAGAAACCAATCAGCATCTAGGTTTTATAGTCAAAACTTAATTGAACAAGCTGAGGTTAGAAGCTGATTGGTTTCTATGCAGAAATGAGCCTGATTTTGCACTCTCTGGCTTTTAGTAACTAAACCCCACAGTGTAATTTCTGTTTACTGCCTCGTCTCTCTGTTATCTGCATGTGTCACTTCTGATGATATTTGCAGAAAAATGGTGACAATGGATGGCAGAGCCTGTGATTGACAGCCTCAGCTCTGTTCCCATGTGCTGTGTGAAGGGGGTGTGTCTCCTCCCTCCAATCAGCTCTCAGAGCTCTCCTTACTGAGTGTATCTTCACTCTCTGCCCCCTGCTTTTCAGAGCTGAGAGATCCTGTGTAAATTTTGCACTTTGAGCAGATGTAGGGTGACAGATGACTGTATATAAACAGTTACTTGTTATGTAGGATGATTTGTTTCATCTCTGTGTATCACCTGAGGCCAGTCACTTCAAAGGGTACTGTATATGTAAGGGTTTACAAGCACTTTAAGTATAGACCAAACAAAATAAATTAAGCATAGATCATTGCCTTAAGACATATGCTAAGAATATTGGGCACAGAATTCATAATTAACAATCAAAGAATTACATTTAAACTGAGTTATTATATACAAACTGTGAAAAACAAAGGGGTCAATTTAATAAACTTGTAGAGTGCAAAATATGTTGCAGCTGTGCATAGTAGCCAATTAGCTTCTTACTTCAGCTTGTTCAATTAAACCTTGACACACTCCACTACTTCATAAAATTTCTCTCTTTATTTCAAAGCAAAATCCTTTTTTTACATCAAAATAAGTGTTTTATAAGCTTTCAGATCGTGTCCTTTTTCAGTGTAGGAACAACACATACTTATTTTAGTGTAACATGTTCACATGGAATATCCAATTATATAAGAATTATATAAGATTTCTGCAACATTATTGATCCTTATCAGTTATGTAAATACATATCAGGTACAATTCCAGGAGATTTCCTACTCACTAAGAGTCTCCATACTCTAAAAAAAAAAAAAAAAATTGTTACCTACAGTAAATATATCTAAAATCTAAAAAATTATCATATAAATATCTACTATAGAATTATCTATGCATGTGCATCCACATGTGTCCAGACAACTCACGCCAACATGTACATTCACTAAAATTAATTCCATCTACAAAAGAAATAGAAAAAAAAGAACAATAAATAATAAACACATCAAAAAAGAAAAAAATACCATAAAATAATCTTAACAATAAATCATGCCATATCTCTAAAAAGTGTTGTGCTACCAACTGCTGTATCAGCCTGTCATGGATCTCATACTTGTGTCTTGCAAACCGGTCCTTTGCCTTCTGAGTTGTTTCACCTATATAATATAGATCACATGGGCATTTTAATAAATAGACCGCATAATTCATTTGACAAGTATGATATCATTTAACCTTTATTTTTTGTCCAAAGAATGAGCCTTTTATCATATGGGAATACTGCATACAACTCAGAGAATGTTCTAATGTTGATGTACATGATGGCTATTGCTTGGAAATATAGAGAGAAAATATATGAAATAGTGGAGTTTGGCAGCCTTGGATTATTTGCCATACAGTATGTTGTGCTTTTGGGGGGCAGTCCTGCTGCATGCACCCTGAAGGAAACCATAAAGCATCTCAGTACCAAAATATTATGCACCAACACTGGGATAAAGAAAAAAAATAACCATAAACACACCAAACCTATGTGTAATGTTAAACAAATTTATGATACTGTGCAAACAACATCAATAAATGAATAGTGTCCACATAAAAAGAAATTGTATGCCACTGATATGCAACAGTTATTAACTGTATGGCTTGTTTGTGCAATCATTGGCATGCAAGTGCTTCTGTGCAATCTTCAAAGACTCAACCATGAGGTGACAACTCATGGCTTAGGATTTTAAGCAAATGGTTTTGCAGCAAACAGTGCTGTGTGCTGTCACCTCCTTGAATTTCTTACAGTCAGTTTTTAGGATTTATCGCACTTATTTCATGAGGACATTTTATATATGAGTTAACTGTCACCTAAGTTCTGGATGTCATCAACTGCAAAGAGACTTGATAAAATGACTATAATTCCTAAATGGTTTTTACAATATTTTTTGTTAAACTCATTGGGGTTTATTCCTTTGCAAAGTGGAAATTCCCTGGCAAGGTGCACAGAAATTTGCCTTTAGTAAATTAACCTATTTTAATTAAAGGAGAAGTACAGCCAAAGCTCTTTTAGCTGTACTTCTCCTGTGGATCACAGGAGTGCAATTTGTTCTGTACTCCTGTGACCCACTGTCGGCTGACATCAATCAGCTAGTCCAGGCTGGGGAAAGATCCCGACTTTAAAGCCAGGATCCACCCCAGAGTCTGGAGCGGCATCTGACTCAGCCCCACAGCGAGCTGCTGATAGCTTGAGCCAGCAGCTCCCTCCCCCTCCTCCTCCACTGCCCAGTGCTCCAGTGAGCGTAGGGGGCGGCAGAGCAGGCAGCGGTGACATACAGTCACCCCTCTTTACTCAGAGCGGCTGTGAGAACTCAATGATCAGCAGTCATGTGATCACTGGGTTCTCACAGTTAGAGCCAGCTGGGGACAGATGCAGCTTCAGACCACTGCTGCATCCACCTAGGTAAGTATAATTAAAGGGAAAATAACTATTCCCATATTTCTCTTTTAAGTTCTATGCTTCAACCACATCTTCAGTGCATCATTTTTAATCCTCTGGCATGCAGAGCCAAAATTATGAAAATTGAGTCTTTGTGCAAATGATTATAGAACTAACTGTATTTTTTTACATTGCATATTTATCATTACATTTTGTGACATTTTGGGACTAGTGTGAAATTTAAATTTTAGCCACTTGCCAACCACACTATCACAAAATGACAGCTACAGCGCAGTTGTCCAGTTCTGGGATGGCGTCATATAACATCCTACCAGAAAATGCTCTCCCATGCACCCCCAGCAGTACACACCTAGCGAGCTCTGTGATCGCTGTGTTCCCTTGGACACAGCTGATCACATGATGAGGTAAAAGGCCAATCACAGCAGCCTATTACCACATCATCAGCTGTGTCCAGTGACACAGCTGATCACCGAGTAAATACAGTTGCCAATTATTGGCTGCACTTTCCTCACACTGTCACATTATGAGGAAAGTACCGTTGAGAACCGGCAACTGTCACAGAGCAGATCGACACTGATCATCAGGGGACTGATGATCAGTGCCCTGATGATCAATGCCCAGCAGTGCCACCCACCAGCGCCCAGTAGTGCCCCCCTCCAGTGCCCATCAGTGCCACCCATCAGTGCCCAACAGTTCCACTCATCAGTGCAGCCCAGCAGTGCTGCCCAGCAGTTGCGCCCATCAGTGCCACCCATCAGTGTCACCAGTCAATGCCATCAGTAAGTGCCACCCATCAGTGCCACCTATCAGTGCCTATTAGTGCACATCATTGCTGCATATCAGTTCAGTATCACCAGTGCCTCCTCATCAATGCCCACCAGTGCCACCTCATCAGTGCAGCCTATCAGTGCCTATCAGTGCTGACTATCCATGCCACCTCATTAGTGCTCTGTTTGTGTGAAAAAAATTATAAAAATGTCATATGGGTACAATGTTGCATGACCGTGCAATTGTCATTCAAAGTGTGAGAGCACTGAAAGCTGAAAATTGGGCTGAGCACGAAGGGGATAAAAGTGCCCAGTAGGCAAGTGGTAAGTGGTTAAGGAACACCATTTTTCATTTCTTTGTTTTAGTTGTAAATTTTAAGACATGCATGTGTAGATTAACTTTGTATAAATCTATTTTTGAGGATATTAATACACATCTTTTACTAGAACTACTCTCTAAGGTACACTGATTATTTCCTATATTTTCCTTTCTTATTTTTGTTATGTTTTTGTCAAAGAGAAATCTCTAATTTCCTCTGTTCTGTTTTTGATAAACAATACTTTGCTGGAAGAAGCTGCCAGAACTCTCAGTCCTCAGACTGAGGGCTAGGCTGTTGCAAAAGATGAGTATGTCATTACAGGATATGGAGGATTTTGCCAGTGTGAATGTGGTCTTGATAAGGACCTAGAGGAAAAGAAGAGGAATTGATCACAGTAATTGTGCATTTAAATAAAAACAAAATAGGAGAAGACACAAAATATATTTTTAAAATGTATATAAAACATTTTGGAAAATATATGTTCTGCAAAACATATTTCAAAGTTTTATTACAAATGTAGATGTATAAAAATATGTGGATCTAGCTCCATAAAAACAATTCCTAGCTCCGTAAAAAATAATTTTCAGAGGAAATCAAATAACCATCTGTCAGGAAAGGGCTTACCACTGGTGGTGCTGTGGCTCACCTGCTCTATGGGCTACAGTACCGGGACTTAACAGCGAGTGCCTTTCAGCAGCCAGGATCTCACCTCCTGCAATCAAGCCATCACCTGAGGTTAATTGCAGGAGGTGTACTTAAACAGTAATCAGGCCTGTAACACTGTTCAACAGGTAAAAAGTTTTGGGCATAAAATTATCTAATCTTACATAATTTTGGGGTGCTGAAAACGAAAATGACCCTAAAAAATGTTGATTGGCTCTAGTTTCCATGATATATTCACCCATCTAATGACGTAAGCCATTCAAAATTATGATGCAACTTCAGCTGCATATTGCGCAATTGATACTGGTGACCAATAGAAAATTGCATGTATACTGAGATGATGCAATATTAGCCTTTAATTGCATCACTTCACTGCATAAAAGCTGCAGTATCTGTAGCTGATTGTAGTTTGACAGCATCTTTACATTTCGTTTTATGCTTATATAGGCTACTCAGTAATGCCTCGAACTTGTGTGAATAAAGCAGATAATTTCTGCTATATCTGCGGTGAAATAACGTTTATCTCACAAAAAAGGAGGATAACAGGAATGATTAAGAAAGCCTACAACTTGTATTTTGGCTGCAAGATAGGAGACCAGGACATATGTGGGCACCACATATATGCTGCAATTCTTGTGGGACGGCACTGGAGCAATGGTTGAATGGAAAAAAGACATCTATGCCTTTCGCTGTGCCAATGATTTGGAGAGAGCCAACAGATCATGTTAGTAATTGTTACTTTTGTATGGTGCCTCCAATTGTAAAAGGGCTAAATAAGAAGAAAAAGTGATCTGTGCACTATCCAAATATTCCATCGGCAATACGTCCAGTTCCTCATGGAGAGGGGCTACCAATTCCTAAAGCACCAGAATCCTTCGTGGTTGAGTCAAGTGAGGAAGAACCTGAAGCGTGTAGTCACGTGCAGTTGTAAGAGATAGCCCTTTCCTCGAATACAAGAGAAAAGCCAAGAGAAGCAAAACCGACACAAACTGAAGACAAAACTAATGAGAATCCTAAGTATTAAAATGATTCAACTTAGCTTATGGCTATAATTTTTCTTGGTAATCCTATGCAATATATTATGCCATTTAGGCTTTGTTATGTAGTCAATATCACTTGCTTTATATTTGTGGAAAGACATCTATCTATACAATTATTGTGCATTATGTAGTCATTATGCCTATAGTAGAAAACTTTCCGTTTACAGAAAAACTAGAGCCAATTGACAAATTTCATTGTTATATTTGAACTCAGAATGTGAAATTCATTAAGAAATGGATCCTTTTGTTTCCAAAACTGGCAAAAAATAAAAATTTGTTGAACAGTGTAATCAGTGCCTTGGTGTTTGTTTCCCATGAGCCTCTATTATCCTGTGATCCTGTTTCCCTGCTACTTGTTACCTACTCCTGTGATCCGCTCAGTGTCCTGTCTTCCTCCCTGCACCCCATGCTTGATTTCCTGTGTATGACCCCGGCTAGCCCTGACTACGCTTTTATTCCATGTCCTGTCTTCCTCCCTGCGCCCCATGCTTGATCTCCTGTGTATGACCCCGACTAGCCCTGACTACGCTGTTGTTTCTGTACATGTATATATTGGGTGAAGGTTTTGGTTATTTGGTTTTTGTTTGCACTGTGCGTTTTGTATACTGGTGTATCTCACAATAAATTATATTATTACATCACTCCTGAAGCCTGATATTCCCTGTGAACTGGAAAAATTAGGCGCTGTGGAAAATGCTCTCAGACAAGCACCTTAGTGAAGGTGCATCTTTATTTGGTGAGACAAAGTAGCAAATATAATAAAATTGACCAGCCTGAAGTGGACAGTGTGACTCCAATGGACGGCCCGTCCGCTCTGAGGGGAGCTGAGATCAGAGAATGCTCGCAAGACTTGACAAAGCGCAACTGCGCGAAACATGTCGTCTTGGTAACCCTACATATGCTCCCAGCTGAAGCCAACGCCGGACACTGCCTTCGCTTGCCATGAGACACCACCCAGGACGCTAGTACGCTGACACCAAGTGATTTGAAGCCGACAGGAGCATTCTTTGATCTCAGCTCCCCTCAGAGTGGACGGGTCGTCCATTGGAGTCACACTGTCCACTTCAGGCTGGTCAATTTTATTATATTTGCTACTTTGTCTCACCCAATAAAGATGCACCTTCACTTAGGTGCTTGTCTGAGAGCATTTTCCATAGCGCCTATTTTTTCCAGTTCTCTTCATCATGCAAATGATTAACAAGGCAGCATTGGTGAGCTCATGATTAACTGTTCACATGTTTCCACCTGGAGTGGCCTCTCTGCGCTCATTTGTATGAGTTTCCCTGATATTCCCTGTGTCAGTTCACACATCTCTGGTCATATCCGGATTACTGACACCATCATCATATCACATTAAAACATCAGAAAAAAGCAATTTTCTTGAAGATACAGTTGATGTGTTCTTCAGACATGGTCCACTTCTTCAGGACTGCGTTAAGTTGCAATGGCTGAAGAATACTTAATGGCTTAACAGTGCTTGAATGGTGGTCCAGACTCCATTAATATATACAGATATGATACCCTTTACCCACTTGACCTGTGGAAGGTTTTACCTGCTTCATGAACAGGGTATTTTTTTGCTGTTCAGCACTATGTTTCTTTAACTGGCAATTGCTCGGTCATTCAACACTGAACCCAAATGAAATTTTTATCTTTTTTATGAACAAATAGAGATTTCTTTTGGTGGTATTTTATCACCACTGGGGTTTTTATTTTATGTTATATAATTGAAAAAAAACACATTTTCTCAGTTTCTGTTTTGAAAATTTTGCAAATAAATAATCTTTCTTTGTGAATTTAGGCTAAAATGTATTCTGTTACATTTCTTTGGTAAAAAAAATAACCCAAATTGTTGTTTATTGTTTGGTCTGTGCAAAAAGTCTGTAAACTTTGGCATATACTTATATATTTAAAAAATTGATCACTACTGATGTACTGTCAGGGCAGGGCTGTGGAACGGACAGGTAGGCCTAGTGGCAGGGTAATGCACTGTCTGACAACAACCACCACCAACAGACCGAAGTCCCTCAGGGCGCGGAGTCTAAGTCCCAGGCTGCCCTTCACCAGGGCCCCTGATGGTGGGGATGGACTTGACGCAGCCAGGAACCAGGTCACGGCCCCCAAGACACCCCGGCTGCGGTAATGGCCGCCGCCAATGGCGTGTAGCTGGTGAGAATGACAATAGCATAGTCAGGCAGGCAGGGTCGACAACAACGGGACAAAACAGTACAGAACAGTAGACAGAGAATCACAGGTCACGGGCCGGGTTCAGCAACGGAAGGTCAGATCGAAGGAAAACACAGAGAATGGTCTTAGTCACAAGCCGAGTCAGATACCAGAAGAGTCACGAGCGTATACACAGAGCTGTAGCAAGACCAAGACACAAGACACAAGTGCAAAGAGCATGTGCGGATCACAGGCTTATATGTACTCAGCCACACCCCTCTGGGGGAAGGACCTCAGAGACCTGAAGGCATAAAAGATTCCCACCATGCTCAGCAGAAATCCAAGATGGATGCCAGCACATGGAGTAACATAACCTCTGGGAAAAGGTAGGACCTTGACATGTACTCATTTATTGAGGGTCTAAAATTCCAGGACAGTGCAAATACAACCAAAATTACTTCTTTTTGGAAAGTAGACAGTCTGAGGTATTTATTAAGAGACATGACAAGTTTTTTTTGAAGTTGTACATTTTTTTGGCAATTATTTGAAAAATGAAGAAATTAAATAACGTGTGTTGTTTTAGATATTGTCACTAGTGCAGTACAGTATCATCATATGGTGTGAGGGTGATCAGGGAAACTGACTGGTGACAGTATGTAATAAAATCATACATTTTTTATTCAATTGTTAAACATTTTTCCTTTTTAACTTTTTTCTTTTTTTCCTATTTTTCTTTACATACTTTCATCAGAGTAGTTCAGTGACCATAGTGATGTTGTTTACACTGTTATTGCCTATAACAGTGAAGTTCACTGTTATAAGCAATAGTTTTATCTGTCATGAATGTGTTTCCCTTCATAAGGCCTAATAGGTGTGAACCAGGCCTAACAGCTTAGTTAGTGCTGATTCACACATGTGCATTCCAGATTTTAAAGTCCAGTTTCACTACAGATTGAAATCTACTTGTTCAGTGGTTCAGGGCCAGTTTAGGACTGGTTTTTGCGACACAGCTGCGGAATGTACTGTTCACAGTTTCAGGGCCAGTTTGGATGCAGTTTTGCAAGGCTATTTTTTGTTTTGCTGAGGTGGGGAGGAAAGCAAACTGCGCTGAAACCTGATCCTGTACTGAAATCCTGATCCTGAACTGAAACTGTTCACAATGATGACGTGTGTGATGCAGAAGTGGTTCACATAGTAATCAATAATCTATATCTGAACCAGACCACACTGCTCAGAAATCGGACAGAACACTTTTTTTCAATATGCACTAAATCTGCACCTCCAGTGCACTAGACATATGTGAACAGACATCATAGGTGGAAATGTTATTTTGCTTGTTATGTGGATTGGATGCAATTCTTACCGGCACTTACTGTTGACATGCTGTTATTGGCTACAGCTAATTACATAGTACAGGTAGCTAGGTATCATGTGATAGCTGTGGGCTAATCACAGCATCACAACAGTAATCAAGCTGTCATAAATGTAAACCCATTTATGACAGTTGGCGTACATAAATATCATGTGATTGCTATGATTGGTCATAGGTATCACATGATACCCCAGCTGCCATGATCTTCTGTGCCCATAGGGCACAGCAGTCATGGGATCACATTGCTACATGCCCCAGGGGGTGTATACTGGCACATTGCCCAGTCTGGCAGTGCTGCCTGCCCACCCGCAGTAAAACTACTGTGTGTGGGCTGCAAGTGGTTAAAACTAGCTCCACCCCCCATAGAGGCAAAAGACGCATAGGTGCGCCATATTCTGTGCATACCAGCTTTAGTAAATTTCCCCTCCTAGAATTTTGCTGCTTTCAAACTGTTTTTATAAAACTAATATCTGGGAGATGAGAAAGTGTTATAATCAGAATACTGAAAAAACACAATTGCAATACAGCTATGTTGTATAACTTTTCAAGAAAGTATTTAGTATATTTTAAGGAAATTTTGAAGCACTTGGCCACTTTTTCTGATCAGATGGTGAGTGCATTATTATAAACTTGAACAAATTCTGCACAAAAAGAGAGACTACAGTGTGTGTGTGTGTATATATGTATATATATATATATATATATATATATATATACTATATTGCCAAAAGTATTGGGATGCCTACCTTTACACACTCGTGAACTTTAATGGCATCCTAGTCTTAATCCGTAGGGTTCAATATTGAGATCAGCAGCATTGCTTTTCTGTCCTCTAGCAATGTTCAGCTTCACTTTAATCCAAGTGGGTAGCTAAAGTTCCTTCCATTACAAACCATTTGCCATCTCAATGTTGTCTCCAAAACACTGTCACACAAGAGCACTTCAAATATTTGTCAGTTCTCCAGCCTAATACATTGTAATACATCAGCAGTTTTTGTCCAGTCCAATGATTATTCATAACCTAATCATTAATCTTCCAAGCTCAACCTCCTGGATGTCATCGAAAATCTTTATGGATGTGCACACTACAGACAAGAGAGCTCGAAACTGTTGGGGTTGATTGGTTTGATAGGCATCAAAGGGAACTGCTTGTTCACATTCTTTTACAGTGAAACCTTCAGTAATTTTATGTCTTCATGAATACATTCCTGACAATATACAGTGATAGTATCATCTTTCATAAAATGTAAATATTTTGACATTAATATATATATATATATATATATATATATATATATATATATATATATAAAAGCATTTCTTAAGCTCCAGGCAAGTGACTGTGCTTAGACTGAGAGGTGCTGTTTGGGACAATGATATAATCAGTCTGCCTACTGCTAGTAGGAAGAAGCATTGATTCAATATCCCTTCTCTTACTAATTACTCTGACTGTTACATTGTAACTTTTAAACAAGTTACTTTTAACATTTTTAACTTTTAAACAAGTGACTCAACCTGTGTGAACAAAGCTAAGGACTGCATAGGCAGGGGGAATTTCATGGCTGTGTTTTCTCTGGGTCAGCATTTTATTCCAGAAAATATTTAGTGACCCTGAATAATGTCTAGACAAAGATGGCATTAGCTTTCATAGTCAAAGAAAGATTAAAGCAGAACTTCACCCAAAAGGAGACGTTCCGTTTGTTTACCTCCTCCCCCGCCTCCGCTACCACATTTGGCACTTTTTTTGGGCGGAGGGGCAGGCAGGTACCTGGTTTTGAGAGGTACTTGCTCCCACTTCTGGTCAGATGTGCGGTGGCAATCTGAGTGAAATGTTTGCCCCTACCCCCACAGCCATCTGATAAACTTCACAGGTCCCATAAGACCATGGGACTATTCACACATGCACAGTAGGAAACTGGCTGTGAAGCCCCAGGGCTTCACTTCCAGTTTCCTTTACTGAAGATCCACCTCCTGCATCAAAAGCATCCAAATCTGACTGAAGAATACATTCGAGTGATGACATCACTGGATCGCTGGACAGGTAAGTGTCCTTATATTAACAGTCAGCAGCTACAGCACATATTTGTAGCTGCTGACTTTTAATTTTTTTGGGGAAGCCTGGAGATCTTCTTTAAATTATTGTTGTGGGAGAGTAGTACAATCTTGTTCAGAGGTAATACATATCTAAAGTTTTGCACTTCTGCTTTACTTAGCATGCATTCTCTTAACATGAAAAATATATGTGATGTTAGATGCACTTTAACCACTGCAGTGCAGATGCAGTGCAGGAGCGGGTTTCCATTCATATATGGTGCCCACCATTTTAGCCTGTGTCCTCCGGACACAACGGAACACCGATCGCTGTACGGGACCTCTGTGTGAGGTCCCGATCATATGATCACTGATTGGCCAATGAATAGTAGTAAGCAAGATGTCACTTCTGACATCATTGCTTACTACTTGTGAATTCTGTGAATGATCACAGAGGTCACACGGTACAAGGCTATTCACAACAGCCTTGTACAATGTGACAAGCTGTGACCAATCACAGCTAACAGTAGTTCTCAATGGCTGCAAGAATGAAGCCAGAGAGAAAGAGAAATAATTGCTTTTACAGCCTATATGGGTGTAAAAGCAATCAGTGTAAAAAAAAAATAATCTTCCTCATCCCCCACAAGTAGTACAGTGTCACTATGGTGACACTGTACTGCTAGGGTGACAGTATGTTAAAAAAAACATAAATAATCATATAAAAAATAAAATAAAAATGTAAAAACAATTTTTTAAAAATTATAATTTTTGGTTATCAAATAATATGGGTTATTTTTTTTTACTAAAAAGGTAACTGAATAAATTGTGGCCAAGATTTATGAAGAAAGATTATTTATTTTCAAAAATGTATAAGAAAAGCACTTTTTAAAATATTTTTGGGCAAAAAAATAAAAATTCCCAGTGATGAATAAATACCACCAAAATAAAGTTTATCTCTCTCAAAAAAATGTAAAACAAATTGATATGAATACAGTGTTACATGACCGCGGCATTGTCATTCAAAGTGTGACAGCGCTGAAAGTTGAAAATTGGCCTGGACAGAAAGGGGGTAAAAGTGTCCGGACTTGAAGTGGTTAAGGACCAAATCCATTTCATCACATCTACTAATGCTTGGATTGTTTTATCTTAACAGGTTTATTGTAATTACATTTTTCACCTATACAGTTGTAATAAATATAAAACCTAAAATATTACTGGTTCCTGCCCTTGAACCGGATTGGAGAGCAACAGAAACATAAGGAACTTTTTGATACATACAAATGTTCCAAAAGTTTGATGCAATAAATAATTTTAAGAGCTTTAACATTAACAATGTATAAAGGAGGCATTTGATCGGCCTTGCTAACCTGTATATGATAAACATTGTGCATACTGGTATGCTTTTTTTGCAAATAGAGGTTAACTAAAGACAAGGAAAATGTAAAGCTTTCACACTACAGAGTGGTAAACAACATTTTTACATTTCTATCTTTTCTAGAGGTCTTAAAGAAAAGTTGAGACTGAGTACATGACTGCATTAAATGTTAGCAAAAACATGTCCCTTGATAACTTTAATGTTGGATATTGCGCAGAATATAAAATAAGGCAAAGAAAGGAATCTTGAATCTGACATCCTGCGCTCATTACAGCCAAACGATTTAGAACTTGCAAGCATCAACTTGTGTGGTGCTATTCCTATTATGCGTGTTTCTTATAATTTATTACAGAGCATGCTGAGACTTAAGGAAAAAACATCCTGTTTCAAATAAGGGAATTCACATAAATGCTACTGCATCACATTACATAGCACATGGTGCAAAGGCAACCTCAAGAACTTTTGGTTAGCTAGAAAGCAACTGCGCTTTAACTAGTTTAAGATTGCAAGTTTGCTTTATAGATTGTTCCAAATATTAATTTATGGCATATCTAGTATTTTTATCACCTCAATTATTTTAGTATGTAAAAATGATTATAGTGATAAAAATAATACTAATTATCACAAACATTAAACAGTCAAAATAGTATTGTGTCTCACAAAGGCCAGTACAAGGTACATTCTGATTCCTATGCCTGGTTGCTGAGAGGAGGTGTTATTAATATTCAAGTCACATTATTGCACACTGGGATTTATTTACTAAAGCTGGAGAATGCAAAAGAAGGCTTACTTTTGCACAGAAACCAATCAGAGTCCAGTTTGCATTGCCAAAGCTTAATTGAACAAGCTGAAGTCAGAAGCTAATTGGTTTCTACACAGAAGTGAGCTTGAATTTGCACTCTCCAGCTTTAGTAAATAAACATCATTGCTACTGAAAAATATTAATAACTTAAAAAATATATAAGCTGTATTTGAAAGTTTTGGATAAGTGGTGGTGGGGGATCCCTGTCTGTTCTTAGCTTTACATACAGTATGTTTTTTTTTTATAATTTAACCTTACTAATGGTCCATACTTGTGCTCACTGACACTGCTGTTGAATCTGTACAGGTTATTTTGACATGCCTCAGGTGCTATTAGAAGCAGCAATGAGTTACTAAAATTTCCTACACTGAGACATGTATGTATGTATGTATTTATTTATTACAGGTACTTATTAAGCCTGTCAATTTACACAGCATTTACAATCTAGAGTTTCTAACTCACATTCATACATACACATATTAGGGCCAATTAACCTGCCAGCATGATACTGAGGCTGATTTAGTAAAGGATTTAAGAATCTTCATTCAAAAGATTCAGCAGGTTTGGTTCCCTTCACTATCAGGCTATTTTTTGCCATTTGGCACTACATTACTTTAACTGGTAATTACACTGTCATGTAACACAGTACGCAAATTTAATTTATATTATTGTTTTTAACACAAATTTAGCTTTTTTTGTTGATATTTATTCCACACTGGATATTTGTTTAATTAAAAAATGCCAAATATTTTAGGAAAAAAAAACTACACTATTTTACTTTTTGCTATAAAACATATAAACAAATCATAAATAAAATAATTAAAAAAATAAATTTCTCCAAAAATGTAGGCCAACATATATTCTGCTACTTGTCTTTGGTAAAAGAAAAATCCCAATAAGTGTATATTATTTGTTTTGCATGACAGTTTTAGTCTTCAAATGAGGTACATATATATATATATATATATATATATATATATATATATATATATTGGAATTTTTTTAATTGATTTATTTTTTCTATTAGTAATGGTTGCTATCAGTGAATTATAGTAGTTCTGTTATAGTGCAGTGGGCAATCTGACACTAAATGACTCTGGGTGGGAACTGACTACATGTCACTGACATCTTCAGTGACACTAATACAGTGATCAGTGCTAGTAATATACACTGTCACCATACTAATGACACTGGCTGGGAAGGGGTTAGAATGTAGGGGCAATCAAAGGGTTAACTGTATGCCTACCAATGTTTACTGTAAGCAACATGATGGTTTTTATTCCCTGCTTTGCAGGGAGAAACAAATGGCATATCACTGCTTTATTTAGAGGGCTGTGTGTTGTTTACCAACACAGGGCCCTCTTTTGTCATTCGCTCAGCTGATCAATGGATTCTATCCATAAATCATAGGCCTGGACTTGCTGATCGGCATGTGCTGTAGCGAATGACAGTGAATGACAGCACAACTGGGGTGGTGGGCAAGCACATGTTTTTCCCTACCCAGAAGAGCCGAATCACGTACATGATCAGGTGCAGCGGGACCACTCTGCCACAATATATCTGCGGTAGGTGGTCAGAAAGTGTTTAAATTATCTAGTCCTGTTCAATTTGAATACCCAGTCATGTGCAGATACTTTTAACATGATTGGATAATTAAAGTTAATATTCACACAATTTTTAACAAAGGTTCTCAACACCTTTATTAAATCAACCCAACTGCAGTCCTGTGCATTAGACTTGGAGGCAAGAAAAAAAACAATCAGATGCAAGGAAACACTGGTGTTTGTGAAAGATTGTTAAAGTTATGTATGTACCAAGCTTCATTAAAAACTTTTTGTTTTGGTTAGTGCAGGGTTAAAACCTTTATCAACTTTTGATTTCTATCTTTGTTCCCATTTGGGAGATTTCACCTTACTATCTGTCAGAACAGGAAATAAGGGGAACTATCTCCACATCTGGTGTCAGACAGAACAGAACGCGAGGAGAAACCCCCCCCCCCCAATCTACCATGGAACATACAGTACAGCAGGAAAAAAACTGATTTAATAACTTATATCAGGATGCATTGTGATCCATGTTCCTATTGGTGAAAACTTCCTTAATTTTCTGTTCAGATGATGGATATCAGATGGACATATTTTTAGCAGGGATGCAGATAACATTTAAAACATGACAAAAATCTCAAGAGGGACACAGATCGCATTTAAAACCTGACAGGGGTTCTAACCCATCCCGACAAATACAAGTCTGGCTGGGGTTCAGCTTTCAGTGACTCCCAAAAATTACAATAATAGTGTAGCCAGGTGCTGGCTCTATCATTATGCCTTTCAGGGACATTTACTTATGGCACTATGGTTAATCCTTTTTCCCTCTAGTGCCCAGAACATGGACTCCTACATCACTTCCTGTTAGCAGAGTGGATCCAGTTCTGCTGACAGCAGATGATCTTGCAGCCTGTAGTCAATAGTTAATACTTCCTGTATTCCTGAGTGCTGACTGAACTACAACCAGAAGGATATTAGGAAAGCATACAGTATATATTCTATAGCAAGGGACTGGCTCTCACTCTTGGTGCAGCATTCACAGCTGAACACAGGGGGACTGCAGTTCTCCTCCAGAGACAAATTGCTGGCCTACTTCTGCAGAACTGTGCACATCAGTTCTGCACAGCGGTGTTGCCAATCGCCGCACCAAGATCAGTTTCTCTGCATCAGTACTGTCACTGTCTGGTTTTCACACAGACATTTCTGCCCATCTCTGCCCATCTCTGACAGGCTGTCAAGTGGTAACTCTGCACATCCCTGCAAACAGCCAAGAGCCTGGGCAAGAACTAGGAGGCTGTGCTGTCCACAGGATTAGTGAGCGGGCAGATACCCAACCTCTTTCTATCATCACTCTAGAGACACTGCATGCAGATTCCATTACACCTTGGTATCAGGAGATCTTTGCTTCAAGCAGTGTCACAATCTATCTGTTTAACTTTGTTGAATTACCAGAATTTACTACTGTTTATGGGATCCATCATTCCTAGCAGAAGACAATGGACCCACCATCTCAGGAACTTTAAACATCACAGGACTCAAGTTGCAATCTCTAGTTAAAAGGACCTCTTCTCTTCTAAGGCTAATATTATTTCTATTAGGATACTTATATCTATTTATGTCATAGTATACATTTACATAATTCTCTGCGTCCACCATTGTGTCGCCAGTGGCCTAGAGGGAGATGATAAGTCAACAAGACTTTTCTCCCCCCTCTTACTGCTGTTGTTACAGTTTAATATTTGAAGCTTACTACTCATGACTGTATAATTTGTTAAACGTTGCTAAATGATTATTCCTATTTTACCAGTGTTCTATTTTTATGTGTTAACAGGAGCTGCATATCCTAAACCCATTATTCTTGTGGTCTACACTTCGGAACAGGTCTAATATAGAGGTGTTACTAAATAATCATGCCTCTTGCATTATTATTCTATACTGTTGAAATATGTCTGAACCCAGAGTGTCAGAGATGTCAGGAGGCTTGCAAGATCAGGGCAATCACTGGGACAAGCTTTATCAAGTGGTCCCTCCGGGAGTAGTGCTACAATAGCATCCTATATCTCTGATAAATAAGGATTTTAAAATGTATGTATTTTTGAACATTCCTTTATTTATGAATGGCATACCTGATTGTGCTATACAAGTTTTAACTTCTTAAGAGGTGTACCTTGTGACAACCTGTATGATGTTAGAAAAAGGAAAAAGAAAGCCTTACATAAAAGACTTGCCCATTTTCTACATTAAAAAAAAACTTTCTCACATCTTTTTCAAGAACAAATACAATTTTCTTTTCTGACCCGTTTAAGCCACCAGCATATCATTTATTCAATATTTAGGCTGTACATACTTCTTCAAATGAAAGTGGCTATAGCCAGCGGTATAATGAGGTACTTGTTCTTTATTTAACAATAGTTATAAGTATTCCAAAGAAAAATATATGGGCAAGAAACAAATGACACACAACATTTTATTTTATTCTGATTGATTGGTTTTGCAGTACTCTTGTCTAAAATAAAATTAGAACTCAAAAGAACAAATATAGGACATATTTGTTATAGCGCAAATGCCATAAAAGGTAATCCAAAAAAAGAACAAAAAAGAGAACATTTTGCTAGGCAACTATTTTTCAAAATAAAATGGAAATTAAATAGCATAATAATTCAGCAGGAAATTTTTTTATGACATATTTTTGAAGACATTTTTAATTTTGATGTTTTTGTGATGAAAGGTAGCAAGTTACAGCTTTTTGAATGACCAGAATAGAAGAAGGAAGCATATATATTTGCCAACATAAAACAATCTAAATCTCGTGTATATTGAGCAAGTAGTCATTTATTCAAAGGAAGACAGTATAATGCACATAATAAAAACACATTCATTCCCAAATACAGCCAATGTATTCAAATCAATGTTTTCACTGCAAAACAACAGGCATTTTTCTTTTCATATTTCTCGTTTTTCAGAAATAATAAAAAAGCAAGCTGTAAAACACCAGAAGATCTAGGTATAAAGCATACAGGGTGATGTCTTGAAAAATATGATTATATTCTAGATATTTTTTGTTTTCAGCACTTATGAACTTTGGGGCTTATTAATAACACATGAAATCTAGGCATAATCACACATTGGGGTTGATTAACAAAAACTGGAGAGTGCAAAATCTGGTGCAGCTCCACCTAGAAACCAATCAGCTTCAAGGGTTTTTTTTTTTTGTCATAGCTAAATTGAACAAACTGAAGTTAAAAACTGATTGGCTGTCATGCACAGTGGAATCAAGTGCTTCACTCTCCAGTTCTAGCAAATTATGATTATTATACAGAGTTTATATAATGCCAACAAGTTTGCTCAGCGCTGTACATTATAGTGGGGGACAGTACATGAGACAATACAGTAACAATACAATACACGAGGGGTTCAAGGGCCATGCTCCTTGGATTTTACAATCTAGGAAAACCCTATTTTGCCTTCCATCCACAAACATTCAGTGTAAAGTGTGAGTGTCAAATATTTCTGACTAAAATCTTCATATTCAGTGCATGAAATATTCAGTGAATGTGGATAGATACACTGGAAAAAAATTGACAATAACAAAAATGTAAGCATCATCAGTTCAAACAAATGTGTTATAAACCATATTATGAACATGTTGAATTTTACAGACCCATAGATTTTCTATTCAAACATAAATATTCTAGATATTGAGTGAATAGCAGTATAATCAGACAAATGTGGGGAAAACACAGATCGTGAATAGAAATGAGAAATCTCAAAAGTTTGATAATTTGTGGTTCAGCTGAACCTTTTAAAATTTTGCAAACCTCTGTAATTTATGGATGGGAAGTCTTTTTGAAGCTCAATGAGAATTCAAGGCAGATTACAACAAAGTGTGAATTACAGAACAGCACATGATGCATAACTGTAGAGAATGCCTTAGAAAGCTCCTGATAGCCCTGTTTGATGTGAGGATGACACCAAAAACAGCTTCAGTCATTAAAAATTCTACCAGGCATACTCAGATAGAGGGGTAAGACATATTGGCAATGGCGGTCAAATTAAGGATTCCCAGGCAACAGCAGGCAATAAGGGACATAGAGAGCCCTTGAAGCAGCCTTGTCTCCGTTCTCCGAAATGCTTTTTGGAAATCTGAACCATCACAAATAGCAATGAAATTAAGATTTGGTAATCTGAATCATTGAAATGTGGTCCTAATTTATTGTCACCTTGAATTCAGGATCAATTCTTAAAGTAATATATTTTATTAATGAGGTGCACATGATTGAGTCACTGGCATTAAGTTACTAAAGGCAAATATACTGTACACTTTTCAAGTGCAGTTGCTCCAGAGCTTAGTAAATAAGGGGAAACTATGCTGACTGCCATCATCCAATCATGTGCAAACAAAAATGCTGTTCTTTTTATTTTTCTTGCATGTGATTGGGTATTCTTTGTAAAATGAAGCTTTACTTCACTATATGAGCTCTGGAGCAACTGCATTTTCAGAATGCACAGTCTATTTGCCTTTAGTAAATCAACCTCATCAAATATGGTTCCTTGTCACTGTTAGATAATATAAAAGTGTGATTTTCGTTTATTTTCTCATTTTTAGGATTGATGCCTTCTCATGTAAAATTTATATAAAAAAGTAGAAGAAAATAAAAAGAAAGAAAATAAAGAACTAAAATGGATCTCAAGTTAAATAGTTAAATACAGTATATAGTTGAAACACATCCAGTATATGTTTAATATTCTACCTGTCAAAGGATTTGTATTGTTAATCAGCCATTCTTGTATTACACACGTTTAACAGATCAGGAAGATCTCCCTGCTACTTACTGATTTACTTTTACGGAGTCTTAAGTCAGATTTACAATTATTGGTCAGTCCCCTTTTCACCAGACAGAAATAATGGTAATGTTGATACACTATCTAATTAGGAAGCTGATGCCAAAGAGTAAACTGAATTACTGAACCAGGAGGATTAATAGATTAATCAGAAACTACTGTATGTGTGTCACCTGTCTGGTGTGGCATTATATGGAAAATGTGTATAAATCACAAGGCTTGCTGTCCAGATTTACAAATACTGTGGTAGTAAAAAAACAGCCTGGGCAATGATATCACGTGAAAAAGGTTACAGCATCAAAAATAAAATTACAGTAACTTTTTTGGGGGCAAATGTAAGTTTTGTAATGAAGGTACAAAATGAATTCAATGTATAAAAAAGGTCCACAAACTTCAAAGAAGATCCCATTCTAGTGTTTGCATGATCTAATAAATGCAAATTGTGGTATCTGGTCTCTACCTCTGAATTCTCTATTTGTTTTAGATAGAAACTCATAGGTGGTGACATGGCAGCTGATAAGAGGACCGGAGACTACTCATTTCACTGTTGTTCACTATTATACAATGCATAACTTAGTTATAAATTTATAGTATCCTTGTAATACTTGTTTAGAGCTTCATGAAATTGGCCCGTAAACCTGTAGACCTTTTATGAGAGCTATAATAACTCTCCCTGGAGTTATTTAAAGGCAACAATGTTAGGGCTGTTAAATCCATTAATAAGTCCCCTGACCCTGAATCATGTGCCATTAAATCTGAAACAAATACCAAAATTTGGGCTAATTTGTTAGTATTTATCCAGGCAAAAGTTTTTAAATCTTTGTTGTGTATAAAGTTGGGCAGAGTTAAAAACCCTGTAAGTTTTTTTTTGGTATCTTTGTTTATTAGTAACTGCCATATTGTGGAGATTTCCCTTTCTTCCTATCGAAACAGCAGTCAAAATCGCTTCAAAGTGAGAGGAAATTGCCTTTTAGACATTAAAGACTGGAATAGGTAATCTTTTGAAAAATGTACCCTTGCCTTCTCTTCTAGTGACAAGTATAAAATTTTGATTTTTGTCTGCTTCTCCCTTTCCTGGAGCTGTGAGTCAACAGGACTGATAGTGAAGATGAATGTCCCCAGTGAGGATATAGACAGTAATAAAAACCTAGACAGTACTAACAAACCCCTACTCTATCCAAAACTTAAGAAAAAGTATTTTAAGTAATTTCAACTGAAAAAACAAAGTTGTTCCTCATTTGTACATGAATTCATATTAAAAAAGAAACACTAACAAACACATTAGTAGCAATAAATAACATGCATTAAAAAAAAAACCACTGTGGTAGCATCAGAGTCTAGCTGGGTAATGACAACTAACAATATTTAATCCAGACTTTTTAATATCATTGAAATAACAAGTTCCTAAGGGAAGAAACCAGCAGCAGAGTTGAAAATGTGTCGTGCATATATATGGAACTTTAAGCATACTTTGGTGTCACTTTTGCTCAACAGCAGATATAAAAGGCTGACCCTGCTTTAATTCCTGCCTTATTTACAACTGCAGAATAAAAACAATGGTGAAAAAATTTGCAAAAAAATGTAAAATAAAAGTTACTAAATGGATGCTAACTAGGAATTCACAAATTAATTAGTGTTTCTTGCAAATGAACTGTGCTGAATTTTCAAGGAACACAAATTGTGATATAAACCTGAGAAAAGCTCTAACCTTTAACAATTTATTCAAAACTAAATACAATTTTTTTAGCTGAAGTTGCACTTTGCTTGCATGCAAAATAGTAAAACAGCATGTCTGGATTAATTACTTGTTTTAACTAGTCAAACGCTTGTCTGGTATGTCCACGGTTCAAAGGTTTAATACCAGCCTTTGGCTGCATCAAATGTATAAATTTGGAGTAGACAAAAAAATGTATACAAACAATGACAATGTGCAATAGCAAATAATGTTAAAAATTACTAAATGCTAAGAGTAGCTGCACCCACTGAAAAGTGATCCCACACCCTGAACAGTAATAAATGTGATAAAGTGTTGGGCTACTCAACAGATACTCAAATAAAAATATATACAATTAATCATGTGTCCATACAAATGTTCATAATTGACAAATGCTTCAGTAATCCAAGTATTACATTTTGTGCTTCACCCATCCAACACCACCACCAAGACGTAAAGATGGCCGCTCACCTGGACCCCAGGACCTATATAACTAAATACAGATCTCAAGTGCTTGTTGCATTTCCATATGTGGACTCAAGATAGCAGCAATCTGGTGAGCACTGTAAGTATCCTCCATTAGCAATGGAGACTCCACTCCAGTTATGATACCTCCACTTCCTCTCCTCCACTCGGAATGCCAACAGGAAAGGAAAAAACAAATTGCCTCCAATAGTGTAATATTGTTTATTCAATTAAAAAGCCAAAAAGCCAAGAAACCACTCACAATGTAATGGATGATTCAAGCATTGCACATGAGAACCGGACTTCCAGTCCACGGCTCTGTGCTGGAAATTATGTCACCAAGCTCCGCCCCATGCGTTACACCACTAAATCATTTGGCCCATGGAAGCTGAGTGAACCTGAAAAGGTCCCATCAAGGAAAGGAAGCAAAGTGATGCTGACATCTACATATAACAGAATAGTCGCCATAGCAACCAGACTGGCACTCACAACCCCAGTAACTAATATAGCAGTATGAAACTAAATAAAACATAAACCACTACATAATAATGTGAACCTAAAATAGAGCATCATAACCCTAACCTAAAAGTAAAATAATAAATAGGACATCAAAAACGACCTGAAGGACATGTCACCCCTCTATAAAATATAAACGTTGACCTCCATCTAGTGGTAGAGAAGGATATGAGGTGATTGCAGCCATATTAGTCAGTACTTCTTGGACCTTGAAAAAGGGGAAATACCCTGAAATCTTGTCCTGAAAAATTGTATGCTAGTGCAAATAAAAATAGTATCACAGACAGTACTCAATTGTTTCTGTCAAAAGGATATAACAAATCCAAAATGTATATTTAAAACTACTGAACCCTTGACGGGATATAACAGGGCATATAATTACCCCCCTCTAGTGGTGCATAGGTATAAATCCTTATCAAATTCCACATTATGCCCTAATGAATACAAGGTCTGCATTTCATAAATCCAATATGATTCACGTTGAGTAAGAGTTAAAATTTTATTGCAACCTCTCCAATGTGGATGATTTTCAATTCCCCAAAACTGTAAGGCAGAGGGAGCCTTATTATGGACAGCAGCAAAATGCTTAGCTACACTGTGATTTTTATAACCTTTAGAAATATTTTGTACATGTTCCCTGATACGCTTCCACAGGAGTGTTTTAGCCCGTCCAATGTACTGAATCCCACAAGAACACTGCAATCCATATACTACACCTTCAGTCCTACACGTGATGCAATTTCTGATTTGATATTGTTTTCCTGTAGCAGTAGCTTGGAAACTTTTTCTTTTTTGATTCACACCTTTAGTCTTGACATGTGCAAAACAACATTTGCAAGGGAAGAAACCTTTCTCAGTAAAAAAAAAGAACCATAAGTTTTGATTGGAGGGTTAATTACATTCTTAGCAATACGATCCCTCAATCTCTGAGTCCTCCGATATACAAACTTGGGATCTTGCGGTAATATACGAGATATATGATTGATTAAGGACAAACCAAGAAGTGAGGAGGCAACTGATAACTGTGCAGTTGTTTTAGATTATGGTGCACAACATAGAACAATTAAAAAACTTTTTTTAAAATATAGGTCTATTGTGATGGCCAGGGGAGGGCTGACCATTTGGAAACTCGGGCCCTGCCCGAGGGCCCGTGGTCAGTAGGGGGCCCCATGAGATGCCCCTGGTACCTTTTTCGTAGGCTTTTTTGAGTTTGGGCAAGGACACAGGGGCCCCATGATCCCCTATTGCCCGGGAACCCCATGAGTTGTCAGTCCGCCCCTGGTGATGGCGGATAAACACGTATCTCATATATTACCGCAATTATGTATGGCCATCCTTACGTCTTGGTGGTGGTGTTGGAAGGGTGAAGCACAAAATGTATTACTTCGATCACTGAAGCATATGTCAATTATGCAATGAATATGCTGCACTGCCACTCTTATACCGTGGGAATATGATTGTGATATGAAACTAAATGCCAAATTATATGAAATACTACAATGCACCTCCCTCTGCAGTATGTAATCAAAGGTGCTCCACTCTCAAGATGCATGTATCAGTAATTCATGCCTACCTCCAAAATGGCTGTGTTAGTGCAAACCTTGTGATGCGATGCTATAATACACCTTCCTCCGAGGGGAGTTAAAACAGCCCTAATAAGAAAAATGGATACTTAATGGGATTTGTGCATACATATACCCCTGAGAACCATGATATGTGACTGGGACTACAATACACCTCCCCCAATGAAAATTAGAACCATGTACACAGTGTTATAAATAAATAAATTCTGGGGTTAACCTATACACAAGGCTAATACTAACCTTATCCCAACAAACAGTGCAAATGAATTAAGTGATCCTTATAAAGACAAAACAATCCAAAATCAAATTAACATTTCAGTTCATGATGAAAAAGTCCTGGTGCTATAAAACACCTTCCACATCTCAGTTGTCAACATACGGTGATATATTAGTGACCTTGACAACAAAAAATTCTGTGATGAGTGCTTCACTCATGCTCCCCCTCCAGAGCTCCACTCACCGCAGGATGTTGACCACCTATGCCTAGGTAGGTCAAAAATCACTTTTTGGTGCTTCAGCAAGACCCTGGGATGGATCAATCTCCTGTACTCTTCTACCACCACTGACCTCTAATCCTGGAGTCCTCTCTTAAGAAAGCAACACCTCAAACGACCACAGTACTCCTCCACCATGATAAAACAATCAAAGGGAGACTTCCATAGCGTTATACTGTTTTTATGGAATAAAATCACTTTAAAAATGCACTTACATATATTCCATGTGTATGGCACTTTAAAACCAATATGTTCTAGGACACTGTACTCTCCATCAACTTCATTGTGTAGACCGGAAGTGATGCTGCTATCCCCGCCCAACGCATTTCATCATATAAATAAAAAGGGGGGGTAACGAGAGCTAGGTCATAAATTGGCAAGCAGCTAGCATAAAGGTGAAACCTCAGAACCTCTCACACATAACCTAAATGAAATATGCAGCGCTATGATGATTATAAAGTGTGATAATAGCAACAAAAAGGTGCGCTGTGGAGCGCTCAGCTATACATATATAGATAGATGTGTAAGACGTCTATGAATGACGTTTAGAGTGCAATAGTGACATATTAGGTAAAACACCAATAAACTGTAAACAAAGTTCAAATGTAAATAACAGGTGAATTCTGTGACTTCAGTGATAGTAAATGAGTATGTATTGCACTAACCAGATTTGAGTTAGCAGACCACTCCTGGTCACCTGGATCTGGAAAGGTGAGGATCAAGGATCATCTGGCCAACCACCACAGGACAAGCAATCTAGGTGTCATCACTCTCCAAGTGTCAGGGATACTCACCTATCCAGCAGGGGGGGACCACACTCCAAGCAACAAAGGACCCCCTTTCCCTTTGACAACGTGCACGGGCACGAAACGCGTCAGCTTGGAGCCCAGCCGGTGACGTCACGCTGCACAGGTCACGTGAGAGGCCAGTGGCCATCTTTAATTCCATTACATTGCAGATGTGAGTGCATTTATCTTGCTTGTGGTTTTACCTATTGGTGAATAAAATACTACACTATCAGAACTCTTTGCTTGGGCTTGTTTATTACAAGCCCCCCTTCACGGTGGATTCCCTTGTGCTCCATTCTGGGAAAGGCCCCCTGCTAGAAGCAAGTTTATCTCTGTTGCTTGGAGTGTGCCCCCCCCCCCCCCCCCGCTGGATAGATGAGTGTCCCTGACACCTGGAGAGTGATGACACCTAGATTGCCTGTCCTGCGGTGGTTGGCCAGATGATCCTTGATCCTCACCTTTCCAGCTCCAGGTGACCAGGAGTGATCTGATAACTCAAATGCGCAGTATTTTGCGCTGTCTGGTTAGTGCAATACATACTCATTTACTATCACTGGAGTCATGGAATTCACCTGTTATTTACATTTGGACTTTGTTTACAGTTTATTGGTGTTTTACCCAATATGTCACTATTGCACTTTAAACGTCATTCATAGACGTCTTACGCACCTATCTATATATGTATACCTGAGCGCTCCACAGCGCACCTTTTTGTTGCTATTATCACACTTTATAATCATCATAGATCTGCATTTCATCATATGATGTCATCAGGAGAGGAGCTAGATCGTCCCATTAGAGTGATATATACAATCTAGTCTCCTAGCAACAATTGGAGTTGATCCATCCCAGTGGCTTGCTGAAACACCTAAAAGCGCTTTTTGACCTACCTAGGCATAGGTGGTCAATATCCTGCAGTGAGTGGGGCTCTGGAGGGGGAGCACGAGTGAAGAACTCATCACAGAATTTTTTGTTGTTAAGCTCACTAATATATTACCATATCACGTTGACAACTGAGATGTGGAAGGTGTTGTATAGCACCAGGACTTTTTCATCATGAACTGAAATGTTAATTTGATTTTGCATTGATTTGTCTTCATAAGGATCACTTAATTCATTTGCACTATGTTTGTTGGGATAAGATTATTATTAGCCCTGTGTATAGGCTAACCCTGGAATTTATTTATTTACAGCACTGTATACACACTTCTAATTGTTCATAGGTGGAGGTGTATTGTAGTCCCCGCCACATATCATGGTTTCAGGGGTATATGTATGCACAAATCACATTAAGCATCCATTTTTATTATTAGGGTTGTTTTAACCCCCCTCAGAGAGGCACCACATCACAAGGTTTACACTAACAGCCATTTTGGAGGTAGGCATAATTAACTGACACATGCATCTTGAGAGTGGAGCACCTTTGACTATATACTGCAGAGGGAGGTGCATTGTAGTGTCTCATATCATTTGTTCATTCATTGTTTAAT